>NW_010303574.1:21727-35658 GCF_000700745.2 Antrostomus carolinensis
GGTGTCTACTGCATGTGTATAGGCAGGCACCTTGGAAAGGACTCTTTTCCTGTAGTCAGTAAAAATGACATGGGTGAGGAAACTCATAAACATTACTGCCAGATAGTTTTAAGCACCGAGACCGGAAGATTTCTATGGGAGAAAAAATAAAAGGAAAACAAGAAAAATCCGCCAGGCATTATGAGAATCTGCCCTCTCTTTTGGAGATTTTTCCTTAGAAAGAAAACACATGTGGGTGTGCGAGCTGATGATCTGCTCCCTCAAGCACCAGATTCTCAGAAACATAATTAATCTTTCTAGGTATTGCTTCTCCGCCTGAGGTGAAGTCAGTCAGTGCTGTGTGCCCAGTGCTGGTAGTTATGCCTTAACCTTACAAAATAAAGCAAAAATGGAAGCTCTGGTACCACACAGTTATTTTGACTTTTATAGGGAGTTACCTATTAGAGAAGACTGTGACCTGAAATAGCTCTCCTTTGCTCTCCCCTAGTCCATTCCTACCTCCTCCCCATGGGATATGTAAAAGAACACCTTAGTTACATCAATCTGAGCTAAAAGTGCATTTAAAATCAATCCAGGAAATGCGTAGCTCCCACTTGAGGGTAGAATCTCAAATCGGAATATTTATTACTGAGCTGTAAAGCTATGTTTTCACAGATTTTGTCAGGAAGGCATTATTTGAATGCCAATAGGGACATCAGGCTCCGTCCCTTTATAGACCTCAGGCCAGGAAAGGATGTGAGCACGTCGCCAGCTTGAGTCCCACTGACTTAAAGGATGGTTAAGCACATATTTTACGTTCTGTCATGAACAGGAAATATGTAGCACTGTAGTCACCTTAGCTGCGAAGGGAATACACCCATGTACTTATAGAGGCTACCTAGCTCACTGCAAAGGATGGTTACAGCTTTTCTTGCACTCTAAGCTATGATCAACAGAAAAGGAACTGGCCAGAAGTGAACAATGGGATCAGTCTATTAACGTTTTCATTCAAACCAAATAGATGAAGGTACCATTTTATTATGCCTCACAGCAACAGAGGCTGTGGCCAGACATCGGTGACTTTTCCTGCAGGCTTAGGTCAGTCCTAGGGGTCTAGGATCCCAAAGGCCCAACCCCAGGGACATGCATCCTGCCAGGCACTGACCTGGCTCACTTGTGCTCATGCAGCAGCATTTCCAGCCAGGGAGATAGATGAGCCAGCATGAGCAGTGAGGGGAAGAGCAGCAGGAACATCCTATTTCCAGAGCCATCCTACCTGAACCAAGCCATGGTGTCGCCCCAGGTGAGGACAAGTGTCCCTCAGATGGAGATGCTTACGATGGCTCCCACTCTGCTCCACACAACATGACCCTGAGGAGGCAGTTATAGCGCTGCAAGAGCCCACACTTCAGGAAGGGGGAGTGGAAGGAGCAAAGACCCACAGCCCTGACAGGTGAAGGATGACCCATGCTGCTTCTGCCATGTTCATGCCATTTCTGCCATGCAGCCTGCTTGCTCACGCCTCTGCAAATCCCTGGAGGGAAACAGATTGTGGAAGAGAGGATGGGAGCTGCAGGAAGAGACAGTGAGAGGATGCAAGAGAGCAGGGAGGAGGCAGCAGTCAAAATGTACACCTGGAAATCACCGGTAGCCACTGCGCTGTGAAAGCCATTAGTAAGTTTTATATTTGGAGTAGAGATGCTGACTCCCAGTGGGATACAGTCACCCTTCCTTGCAGTCCCCCAGGTTACTGGCTGTCCATGGGACTCCCTGGAGCAGAGGCTGTAGTCCAGCTGCATCAAGCCTACACAGTAATTCCAGCGTACCCCCATAAACTAACCACCTAGGTGCTCTGCCATGACCTCTTAGTGGCCAGGCACAACAGAAGCACTTATGAAGCCCATCAGTTTCAAAGGACAATGACTCTAGTAGCCCAAGAGAAACAGATTTTCAGCACACATGTTCCCTAGGCACTTTGAAAAGCTCCTTCAGTTTAGAACAGGGTCATCTGACATGCTCAGGCTCTCCACTCTCCTTCTTACTCCATTTTTTTTCTCCAAATCACAGGGAATTTCTTTCTCTCCCTGTTTCCAGACAGCTTCCTTTGGCCTTGAAGGGCCTGAGAGGTAAACAGACCTCTGGTGCAAACACATGCTTCCACCTCTTCCTTCCACCCTCAAGACTTCAACATCCCATCACAAATTTCCTTTGCTGTAGAAGACTTTCTAGTCTCCCCTGTGCCTTTCTTAAGGGCAAGTCTCCAAGCACCAGCCAACACTTATAATGTGTAAGGTGTTTCCACACCTAATTAGCTTCTCTTTTTTCTTCTCAGGAAGATAGATAAGCAACATTAACAGCAACAGTAGATTCATATAGACAAGGCATTCATGATATGGCTGTTTCTTACAGTGTAATGTTCCCAGTTGTCACAGGAACATTTCTTCCCCGTTAGATTTAAAACCAGAAAGAATAAATAGGGTACCCATACCCATTATAATTAAGTACAGTCACCCTTGCAAAAGGGAATACATGGAATACAAAATCCTGGCATATGAATGTGAAGCTCTCTAGCAAAACTTGTCAGCGCTTCAAGAAATAAATGTGAAAACTGTACCACAACATACTAGGTACATCATTAACAGTATCTTTAATAACAGTACAAATATTAAAGTGTCATATTGTTTACAATACAAAATTAAAATTTTAATCAGTCCTGTTTACCCAGCAACATTCTGATTGACAGTCAGAGTCGATTGAACAGTGGAGGGAAAAAAAAACCCTGTTCACAAGATATGCCACATAAAAGACTTTAGCACGAGTCAACAACCAGCAACAGCGGAGTTACACAGCCAACTAAAGAATGTACCCAAGTCTCTGGCAAACCAAGACACGACTTATACCAGTGAAGCAGTGATTTGAAAATACTTTGTTTCCTCTCCTTTGCTGCAGGGAGTCCTTCTGCATATTTGCATGGCAGAATTGAAATACACATTAGCTTGAAACAATGAAAGGATAGGGAAGTAGAGAGCACAGAGTAAGAAATCCCAGGAAACCATAGGCAATTGCTTCTTTATTATGCATATTTTGCTGCTGGAGCACATTATTCTCATTCTCCTTGGGGCACCGTTTGTTAAGAGCACAGTAAATAATGTCAACAACTAAGAATCTAGCACATTGAGCTTGATTTTTTTTTTTTTTGCCTCATATTTGGATGAGAGGAAGTGCCCTGACAGAGACCATGTTGTCCAGCACAAGCCTTAAAGCGTAGAAGAGAGAAGTAGCAGTTTCCTATTCCCCTGCTCCTTAATTCCTCCTAAAAAAAAACCCCAGAAAAAACAGATAGGGACACAAAACGAATCAGTGTAATTCATGCACCCTGTCACATCTATCTCTGTTTTAAGCATTGCCCTTCTGCTGCACAGTTCACAAAAAGATGGTGCCCTTCCTGTTCGTTACTCGGAGCGACAGGCAGCAGCAGCCCTCCCGCCACAGTTATCTGGTGGTGCCTCACAGGGACAGAGCTGCCCCCAGCACCTTCCTCCCCGATACCTCCTCAGCCGGGAAAGGGTTCAAAGCCCAGCCACATCAATGCGATGGAAGTGTTAGGGCAAAGTAAATCCACTGCTCCTGGAGATGAGCAGCATTGGGAAGCAAGCTACTGCAATTAAGCTCCTGCTCCAGCAAAATAAAATAAAATGCTGCACCCTTCCATAGCTTGATTAACCACACGCTTCATTAAAGCTTTTGCTGCCATTTAACTGAGCTGTAAATATTGGGAAATGTGTTATTTTTTTTTTAATGAGGCAGAGAGAGTTCACAAATCCTTTTTTTTTCCTCCTTTTTCCATAATTTCCTTCAAGCCAGAGAAGTAAAGAGGTGACTTAAGTGTAAAAGCAAGGGAACGTGGATTTAAAGGTTTCTCAGACAGTCAGTCCCGTTTAATGCTTTTCCACTGTGTGCCTTTCCCTAGTTCCCAAGGCTGAGAACACGGAACAGATGCAGACTATGCACTTGAAACAAGTTTTATCCCTCTGTTCTCAAATCAGAGAGTTTTACATTAGATAAACCCAGATTTTAAAGGGAAGGTACAGAGAAATCTGCTCAAAGAGGCTTTAGTGGAGCAAACTGTTTGAGCCATCATCATTGAAGAGAGAAAGAGCTGGTACCTCTCACACTTTCAGCCCTATACTGTATAAATCCTTTTCTTACCTACAACTGAGAAGAAACAGCTGCAAATAAATGGCCTTTCAGCTGTGGTCACTTCTGTACTTCATCCTGAAGTGTAGCTGAAACCCAGGCCAGCCCTGTTGAATTACTAGAGCACTGCTTGCTGCTCCTTCGTGAGTCTCACACCACTCGACAGCAGCTTCCAGGCTCCCTGCAGCCCACCTGCTCCCCGCAGCCCCAGCCGCACCTTGTAAACTTCTCCCAGGTCCTCGGGTGAGATCTAGCCCTGTGTAATTGCTGCTCTAGGGAGATCAGTTGAGGCCTCTGCTCTTCATCCCACCTCACTTGCAGAAAGACTCCCAACCCCCAGCTTCAGAGAGAAAAGCCAAAAGTGGCAAGTCAGAATTTTTGTTTATTTTGCTCGTTTGTAACAGTTTGAAATTCCTGCAGGATTCATTTTGGTAGCTGGTGAACTACTGCAGCTTCTGCAGCTATGCACATAAGGCTTTCAGTGCGAGTGACGCACCAGAAGAGCTTTTATTACCAATGTTATCATAGGCTGTTTTGGAAATCAGAACAATCGTACTGGTCACAGCACACTTCTTGTTATCTTTGTGAAAATATTCCTAATATACAAGGCAATAAAATGCTCAGTCAGTGATCAAAGCTTCGAAGATGGCGATTATGCTCTCATTCAGTATGCCAGCCTGTGAAACCACCCTTTCTTAAATGAAATTTATGTAAATAAGATTGCCAGTTCCTTGGGTGCTCTGACAGGGAAACGGAATAATATTTAGAAGGAAAATCTATATGACGGCAGGATTTTGATTTAACCTTTAAGATAAGAGTTATATTGAACTGGATCGGATCTCAGAATTTTATTTGAATGTGACTTCTTCCTCCAACTAATGCTGCTCAAGTAACTACCAAAATGCTCCCCATAGTCTCCTTTCAGCTTCCCATACTGTTTTTTTCAAGCGATCCTTAATGAAGCCTCAGCCTGTAGTCACCTCCCCTTCCCCCAACAGGCTGGAGGGGTGGTGCAGGTGGCCACGATGGGATCTATGAAGTTTCAGGTTGGAAACTTCAGGTTGGCTCCAAGGGTAGTGGGTCAGTGCTCCAAAGTCCAGCTGTACCAACGGCTGATTACTAACAGCTGGAGGAATGGGTTGCTGGAAACACAACAAAGTCCTGCACCAAAACCAGAACAGCTCCATGCTGGCTGGGTGCCCACGGGATGGAAGGCACCTTGGAAGAAAAGGACTCAGGAATCCAGGTGGACAAGAAGATTAAGTGCCCTAGCAACAGAGAAGGCTATCCACATACCAGGTTCTACTAGAAAGTGTGTAGCCAACAGGTCAACAGAAGTGATGATTCGTGCTTCTCTATTCAGCTTGTGTAAGAGCACATCTGGAGTAGTCTCATCTTTGGGCTCCCTGTATGAGACAGACAGTGAGGGGACACCAAGATGGTGAGAGGATGGCACACATGATGCATGAGAAAGGATGAGAGCGTGGGATTTGTTCAGCCTGGAGAAGAGGTTAAAGGTGGGGTGAACATAACTGCTGACTTCAGCTACCTAATGGGTGGTTATAGAGGAGACAGACAGACCCTTTTCAGACATGTTCAACAGAAGGATGAGAGGCAATAGACATAGGCTGTAGCAATGGAAATTCTGACTGAAGAAAAAAGACAAAGATGCAGTGAGTGTAGGACAAGTATTGGAACGGATGACCAGAAAGGCTGCAGAATATCTGTTCTTGGAGATACTCACCTGGACAAGGCCTGAGCAACTGGATCTAACTTGTAAGTCAAAGGTGCTTTCAGCAAGGGGTAAGAGTAAATGCCTTCCAGAGGTTCTTCCAGCCAAATGGTTCTATTCATCTTGAACTTGAGCTTCAGGAGCAGAAACACAGTTTATTATATTTACCCGTTTTCATTGTTTCCTCTAGTAATTATTCTTTATTTGGAAGTCAAAGCACTATCTCCTGAACTCAAGCCAAAAAAAGCCAGAAGCATACAGATTTCCAGACAGGAACAAGAAGTAAGGATCAAACCTTCTTTAAGATTTGCTGTAAAACATTGACGTCAAACTAAGCACGCACTGTCTCAAGCGTTGTGCATGTGCTTTTTCTCTTTCCATAAAGTTGCCCTGGAAATCAGAGAGCCCACTTCCTTAGCCCGAGTCAACTGATAATTACACTGAATACTTGTATATGTGGCTCTATCAGATCAAAAACTGACTGGAAGAAATCTAAAATCCCATCATATTCTCCAGTACTGCTCTTTTGTTACACAAACAGAAAAATCCCAGTGAAAAAAAAAAAGTCATTATAAAAAATAGGACATTCCTAAAAACACCGGGATATTGGTTCAAAAAACTCCTCAGTTTTTATGCACATTATACATCCCCATTATCCAAGGTCTGACATAAAAATACTTAAGCTAACCAGAATCACAATGCATACATCTTTTAGGTCTGAACATAGATCAGCAATTATCTCTGAAGAAAACAGCAATTTTGCTGCCCAAACAAAAAAACTCTGCTTCTTCTCTCCTGTCTGTCCCATTGTCAGACCAGTATAACTCAAAATGCTTCTACTTATTAATTCAGGCCAAAGAAAAAGATGTGCATAAGCTGTTTTAGTGACATTTTATTAAAGTAATTTTTCAGGTTTCACCCTCCCCCTCCACATATGTGCAAATTTCTTCTTCTGGCAGTAAGCCACAAACCAATTTTGAGGTGGAAAACAGTTGTAGGAAAAAAAGAGAAAGTCAAAAATTACTTTATAAATGGACACCTCTTATAATACATTACAATGCTCCCTTTAGTAGCCAAATGGTTCATGAACATTACACTTTATGTAATATCACAAATGCACAAAATATGCTTTGCATATGATTGCAAAAACAGCAGCACTCTGGAGCCAAGCACATGGCTTAATATTATAATAATGAGTCTACTTCAATGTAGTGGATTTTAATAGGAGTTTAATAATACTGGTATGAAGCCAAATTACATAATGTCCCAGAACACGAAACAAAGCTTTTATAGAGAAAATAAAAGCTCACTGAAGTATAACCATGTTTAAAAAAAACCAAAAACCAACCACTGATGTTATCTAAACAAAGCCATTAGGCATATTTAATTTAAAAAAAAATCAAATTAGAGAAAAGGAACTCAAATCTATTCCCAGACCTCAAGATAAAATTAAAAAGGATATTATTTTAGGCAACATTTATGCCAATGAAGGTACTACACCAGCACTGGGAAACGAGCTAACACCATAATTACCTCTTTTGGCACAGATACAGATATGGCTTGACTATCTCCCATTTCTCTCAAAGGACAAAAAATGATTCAGTTACCTTACAGGTTGATTTTAAGACTGAGCTATGTTGGATTGTCTAGAAACTGCTTAGGCCAATAAAATAATTTCCTTCTGTATATGAAAACCAACTCCAAGTAGGAGTCCCAAAGGTAAAGAACTAAATGATTTACACCCTCAACCCCCTCCAATTCTGGAGTCTTGGGGAAAACAAGGACTTGAAAGCACCTGTAAAGCTCGGTCCAGCAGGGACCATTCTGAGAACAACTTCTTCTCTCACCATCTCCATGTATGACAGCACTAGATACCAATTAAAAGAAAAATCAGTATTTCATTTGTTGGATAACTCATGCAGAATATAACACATTCTTAAAGCTGTATAACCTTTTAAATATTAGTGTTATGCTAGTTGCAAGATTAGTATTTGCATGGAAAACATTTTTTGTCCTTTGTGAGGATCAACTATTTAGATCCACATATCCAATCGAGAGAGATCACCATATATCAGCACATTCCCATGTAATACTGGTTACAATAAGTACTACTGTTAAACTGCGTCTAAATCAGTGCTGACAGCCTATCAGAGCATGTGGTGATGAATACAGCAAGAATCAGAACAGTTTTCTTTACATACATTATATTGTCTCATCTACATGTCTCTAGACTTTTTAAGCAGTTTTGATAAAGGCATTAAAAATTGTAAGTAGATTTAGATTCCACATGACAAGATGAAGTGAGGGGGACATTTTATGCCTTGGATTTCTTAGAAGTCTACTTTAGCTACAGAAGCCATTAAAAAGTTGCAAGTAACTTCAAGATGAAAGGCATTAGCAGCTTTTTAGAAAAGGATAATGACATTCTTCTAGAGACTTAATGAGACTTAATTCATAGAAGCTTTTGACTTGGTCTGCTGTTAATTGAATCAAAGTCAATGATGATCTTGTTACACTTTGGCTTGAATTCCCTAAAATAAAGAAAAATACAGATATTAGTTAGTGAGTAGTTAAAACATTTTGCTTGCTATAGCTCCAGCTAAATTTTTGAAGGAATAAAAAAAAAAAAACCCCTCCTTGGATTCACATAGTTTTCATCTCTATGGGAGCCAATTATAGTGCACCACACTGCGAGAAACCTGGACAAGAAAGACTAAGACAAAAAAGACACATGGGGTGGGTTAGCCTGTGCATTCTTCAGCTATTGGAGTTCATAAATTACCCAGGAGTCAAAGGACTTTTAACAACTTAGCTGCAGGTGGTGGCATCATATTACCAGGGTTGGGATTTTATTCATATATATTTATATTTTGAATATTTTTAATATATGTTTACAGATACAGGTACACACATATACAGATCCATAAAAATATTTTAATATACTCTGGATGCATTATATATACACGTATATGTATACACATGTATACATAAAAGATATTTGGAATATATTTTGATAAATATTTTGATCACTTTTTTCCTGCCAAGTTTTCAAAGCACACTTTCAAACTCTGCCTCGGTATATTAAAATATTTTTTGTGCTAAGGGAATAGATCACATTATGCATCATCCTGGGGAAAAACCAAACTAGTTAAGAGGGAATAATTTAAAAACTGTAACTTTAGAACTGTTAAATTAATACTGCCACAAAATGTTTCCTTTTATTATCATTAGAGCATCTGCTACAGCAATTAGGAAGGAAGGTATTTGGGGACTGAGCATATATTTTCCAGTCTACCAGTAAACAAAGGATTATGCAAATAGTGTGGATTTAGTGCCTAATTAAGCTCTGCAGTTTAGTTCAACAGATTCATTAAGTACCACCTACATCCCTAATAATCAATACAACAATAGGTAACAGTCAACACAGAAAAGCACATGCTGCTGACCACTGAAACTCAGAATACTTTCCCCAGAATAGCAATGTGAAATGCAAGAAACATTTCTCACCCTGGAGAAGTTACAAGATTTGACTTGCAAGAGAATGATCTATGCTTCTTACTCAAATAGTCTTAGTAGACAGGAAATACAACGAAGGACTGAAATTGAATTTCAAGCGCTGCTGTGTTTTTTTCATGGATGTTTCCTAGCCCAGTAGGTACCTTTCATCCTAAAATTTTATCTGTCAGAATTGTTATGTTTGCAAATTTTCTGAAGCCTTTATATGAATATTGTAAAACTTTTTAGAGTTGCAAAGCCTTCCTGACTGCATAATTAGACTCACCCACAGCATGTTATTGCTATTAAACTAGCTGTTGAACAGATTGTCTTTAGGTATCTCTGTCAGTGTCTTTTAAAACCCCACTCTTCAAACATTTTTCAGATTCTCATTACTTTAAGGCAAATATTCAAAGTTTTATCCTTTTCTCACAAGAAAAGCTGACCAAAGAAGACTGGATAGCTATAGGCACCAAGAATTAATTATGGGTGGCTGGTTTGACACCTTCCTAAATTGACTGCAACAAAGATACTAAAGTCTCAATAAGGATCAGTTAATCCACAAAAAAAAATAATAATAATAAAAAATCAACTGGTCATTTCAGTCCAACTCATATGATCACAGGAAAATTCAAGTTGTAAGGGACTTCAGGAGATCATCGAGTCTAACCTCCTGCTTGAAGCAGGGTCAGCAATGACTCTCCTGAGTACAATGCAACAAATAACCATCACATTTGCAATTTCACTTGCAGTGCAGGAATGAAATGAGTATTCCAAACGGACCATTTTCTCATATAAACGTTATGAAATTGAAATTTAACCATACACAAGGCAAAAAGAATGGTGCAACAGTCTGTCAATCCAGTATCTTTTGCAGGCATACAGAACAAGCCATCTATAAACACTAACAAAGAATAAAATGCTGCACAAGGCAAAGAAGAAATCTTTTGCCTTAAAGTTGGTCTCTTTCACAGACCATTTTCTTCCTTTCCAAAATAAAAATAAAGTTAATCCAAAGTTCTCTTACCTGTATATAATACCTGCTAAATCAAACATCCGCCGTGCAGCTGTCATTTCTGTAGTGTCATGATACTTATCAGACATAAAAATAACTTCCTTTATGCCTAAAAAAGTCATACAGAAAACATGCTAGAATTACACTGGGAAAAAAAAAAAAGGTAATTTCATATAAAAACTAGTGCCAAATTCGGAACAGACAGCATTCATCCACATACTCTAGAACTCCTTGGTACACCCCTACTTCCCAAAATACTATAGATTGCACTTAAGAATAATGCCATGGATGGACAGTAGAGCTGTTTAGGAACAGACCTTTCAAAACTGACCCAAGTTTAACTCAGAAAACCAGAGCAAAAATCTCACAGGCAAACACACAAAATAGACAGACTAGAAATTAAGCATTTTTAAAAAGTAATTGAAAACTTACCTTTCTACCTCTCTAACATAGATAAAACACCTCAAAAAGAACTTAAACCCCAAATCCTATTCCCTTTCCAAATGCACAGCTATAAAAAGATGCTTTTTCCTTTTGTTCTCTGTTTTATAAATATTTCCCAATCCCAGCTTCCAATTACAAACAAATGCATGCTGTCTCAAAATTGTTGAATGATCTATGCCTAAATTACTTAAGCAGGAGACAAGTGTAAAGGCTGACCCAAGAGAATTCACAAGTGTTTCAGAGCCTATCAACATCTTACTGTATTTATCAGACAACATAAATATCAATACATTGCAACTTAGTGCTGACCTAAGTGCATAAGGGTGAGTGACTACATTCAGAACAAGCAGCCAGCCTACCTTGAACACCATTTGATTTTGATTTTGTTCGTAAGAGAAATATAGCACAAATACAGAATATCATCATCTTTCCCCCTTCACCTCTCTTCATTTCAAACCTTACTGACCAAAATAAAGAAGCATTCTGCTTGCTACTTTCTTCCTAGATTCCCATAGCCATTAGTGGGGCAAGAAACTCGCCGAATAGCAACACATGCTAGGACTGCAAGACTTTCCTCAATAAGCAAAATACATGCTACCTTAAGCAGAGATTTTTATGGAGCCAAAGCCTACTGCAGAGACACCTAATCTGAAAAAGGCGACACATTTAGGCCAGCACACTTGCTGCAGTGGCACAGATTTATAACAGTTGTAATGAAAGACATAATTAAAGTAGGATCATAGAAGTCTTATGACATTTATGAGCAAAGATATTTTAAAATCTTCAAATATCTACCATGCGTCACATTCAAATTAAAATTTCATGTATATACTCCCAACAGACCTTTTGTCATGCAGAAGTTTATTTCTTTCTGCTCTACTCTATTCAATGTGTCAGAGCACAGTAAAATTGACAGTAATTATATGCAAAGCCTGTGTTGTTCTTTGGCAGCTCCTGGTCTAAGAAGTTACAAACCTAAATTAGAAGCACGCTTAGAATCACAGAAGATGCAATTAGCACTGGAAAAAATCTGGCACCATTCAGATGCAAAAAAAACCCCCACAAGTAGCATCTTAGGAAGTTGATGGTGCAATTAATTTAGATCTAACAGCAGCAATTTAACATCAAATACATTCGTGATAAGATACCAACGAGTAGGCAGCAATGCAACCCTGACAAATCAAGCTGGCACTACTCCTTACCTGCCTGGATGATAAGCTTTGCACATTCATTACATGGAAATAAGGCAACATACATGCTGCAGCCTTTAACATCAGCTGAGTTTTTGTTCATGATGGCATTCAATTCGGCATGGCACACTGATTTAAAACAAAAAAAGAGAAACAATTCATAATAGCATTCATTAAAATAAATCAGCCAAACTAAAATTAAAGTGTTGCAATATAACTGCTTACATCCTTTCAAAGGCAAATAGCTTGCACAGCTTGTCACAAAGGGCAGAGGAAGAAATAAAAGCAGAAATACCAAGATCAATGAAGGTCAATTGTTCTGACCAGGCTGCTGATTAGTAATGATATCATTAAGTGCATTAGCATTGCCATTTGCTAACACCTATTGCAGGCAACAAAGCCGTAGGCTGTGGGCCAAGTAGTTGCAACCACCCTAAGTGAAGCAATATCTCACAGCTTCACAACTCTCTGGAGTATCTAATTGCCAGTATAAAACAGCTCATTTATGTGTTTACATGCACAGATAGGAACAGTCTCATGGTTACAAGAGCGCGCTGTGCGCTCTTAAAGGCAGGAGAATCGCGAAGTAAAACTGAGCAGCTCTGTCCTCGGGGTCTCAGAATGGCTCAGCGCTGCTGTGTGATTCTCTCACCCCAAGAATACACAAGACACACTGAACCATAAAAATGTCCCAGCTTTAATACTGAAGTGAGTTTACTGCTCATTAAAAGGTGCCAGACTTCCCAAGCAGGAAAACAAAGTCCTCTATTTCTCCATGGGTTTGAGATAGGCCAGGTAGCAACAGACTAACCTGCCTTATTCCACCGTAACACAATAGGTTTTTCTGGACAGATCGTCCCTTAGGGTTTCAGTTTTTATGTTGTACATATCAACAGATTATCTAATATGTTGCCAACACAGGTGAGAAAAGCACAGTTTCTGTGTCATTCACCATGAACCTCTGAAAAAAACATTAGTATCTCTGCAAGAACTTCCTGTTTACTCCTAGGAATGACAGCAAGTTGCATAATTTATGTATCTCCCTACTAGGAAACTGCCTGCTGCCCTGACTTACTTCATAAACAGGTGCTGAAGTGTGGTGTGGGTTTGAGCTTATCTGGAGACCTGCATGTACAGACAACATTAAGTTTTTCCACTACTTGTTTTGAAGAATGGATTTAAAAAAAAGTTCTCCTCTCCCCTGAATACATGGAAAAATTTAAAAAGGCAAAGTTATGAGTACAAGCTCATAGTACACTTGCTACTTGTGCTGACCTGTGTGAATGATCTCACCACGCAAAGAATAACTGAGTGCAGCACCTCCAAAACGCAGGAATCCTTACTGAATGGGAATGTTTTCTGTATGTGCTAAATGTCTACATGGAATTTTCTATATAACAGCTAATGCACTATAAATTTACAGCCTAACTTATAGTACACAAGTTTTCCCATGCAGACAAGTCACAAAGGACCAAACACTTGCTAAAGAAAGCTCAGCATCAACTTCTACAAGCAGTCCCTAGCATCACCATGACCATGCTGTCCACATACCTTCTCATAAACAGTAAAGCCAGACACTAACGTAAAAAAAATAGGAAATTAACATAACAAAAATAAACCCCAAGCACCATCACATTCGGGTTTCTATTACTATTATTATTGTTTCTATTGCAACTGTAATTGGGTCACACTGTAGTTTAAACATATGCCATTAAGTGTACAAGATATACAATAACATGAGTCTATACATTTAGAAAATCCAGAAAATACATTTAACTTCAAGTATATTAGTGACTTGCACTCATCTTATGTACCCTTTGCAACAAATAGTCAGAAAGTTATTCTTCTGGGGTGTGAGGAACTGCACTATGGACTTGTC
>NW_010303576.1:0-922 GCF_000700745.2 Antrostomus carolinensis
GGTGCTGCAGGGATGGCAAAGGCATCCGTGTCACTGCTGAGGCACGACGCATGGGGTGTGGGGCTGTGCACCGTAAATTGGGAGCCCTGTAGTCTGGTTATGAAATTTTTATGAAACCCTTTCTCCTCCCCCAAATAAAAAAAAAATGCATTTATTATAAAATAAGGCTTTCTGTGGGCCTACATGTCTCCGTTTTGGGTTTCTCAGGTCCCAGAGTGAATTTCTAGTCGGTGAACATGAGCTAAATGTCATCAAGCCAGCAAATTCCCCAGTATATAAGGAGGATTTCCCAGTCCTGAAGTCTGAATCGGAGGGCTGTCTTTGAACATCTTCCCAGAGGACTAATCACAGAGATACTTCAGAGTGACTCCCTGTCTACCGAAAATCCACATCGTTTGTCTGATATGACAGGGACTGTGAATGAGTCTCTTACATGCTAATCCAATGCAGTAACCAGTAGGCCTCCCTGAACACATACACTTTGATTCTAAGTTGTTTTGAATTCTTTTGCAAATGAAACAATAATAAAATTTTTAGTCTTTGCAGGAAGGCTGGAAAAGACAAAGTTCAGTGCAACATTGACAATGCTAAGTATGTGATGATGAGAGGTGGTTTTACTGTTGTAAAAAGTAGCCACGTTGACAATATATAAATAAATACTTTTGAAAATTGTTGATAAAGCATCCAGTTAGACTAATTTCTAATTGCAGTTAGAAATGATACAGTTGAGAGAAGATAGAAAATAGTCACGCTGTGATCTTAGAATTTAGTTTTTATTTAGGGAGGTTCAATGTCTTCCTTTGCAAAAAGGCCATAAAGCACCATCTTCTGACCTTCTCAGTGCCTAAAAAGTGATAATCACTGGCCTAAGTTATTAAACAGGCAGAAAAAAGGAGGTCACAGAGAAAGAAAAGTTGGTTCC
>NW_010303576.1:953-42556 GCF_000700745.2 Antrostomus carolinensis
TATTAAAATATTTAGTTATTATGTTGAAAGATTGCAGATCTTGAGTCCCTATAAACTAGTAAACATCCAAATAATCACAGTGGGAAAAAAACCCAATATGTTATGTATACATAGCTGACTCCAGATAGCTTTGTCCTAAATATATATTTATTGTAGCTCCTTAAAGTAAACTTTGAAGCAAGAACCAGAAAGAGCCCTGTCTGGTACAAAATACACAGCCATCAGTATAGCCATAAAGACAAATGCTTTCTGTAGTTAAATTTTAAAGTCTCTTCCATGTGTGTTTCAATATGGAATACGTTGAAGTAAGATTCCAACATACTGTAACATAGCAGGAAACATGGCTAATCCTCAGCAAGTTTGGCAATGAGCTCAAATCCTGTAGTGAAATTCAAATGTAATTTAGCTTGGCTGAGACTTCATAATCAACGTGCTGTGGTCTCCACTCATTTCTGTGCTTAAACATATCAAAAATAAATGCCAATCACTAAAAACCAGAATCATTTATAACTATGAATGTAAGTAAAACTCCCACTGAAATGGGTTGGGCCAAGATTTCATGCTGCAAAACTGAATTTCTGGACATGAGAAGACGAGGCTGCTCGAACAAAGCGAGCCAGAGGCCAGCAGATGGCCGTGTTTCACCGCCGTCTGCACCTGCCTCGCATGCAAAACCATCCCTGGCCCCAGAAAGTGTCATCTGCTCCAGCCAGCATCCCCTGTGCTGTCTGCACTGTGCAGAGAGGCAAAGGTGTGCATTTCCCCCAGGAGGAACAAAGGCATTTTATCTCTGTTAAGATGCAGATATTCACAGGCACATGTGTACATTGGTAGAACAATATTGGAATTTAGAAGATGCTTTATTCTTTTAACTTTTTTCAAATATATTTGTAGCATGGATTTTGACAGCAACTGCTTATGGTTCTGTGAAGGGCTGGCTCTTACTTTGCCAGAAAACATTTTCAAGCCCTTATGGAGCATAAATACAATTTTAGCAAATTTGGATATGGCTGTTTACATATGTGTGAGAGAATTAATATCCAACTTGTAAGATACTAAGACAGTGCTGGAGTAATGATTAGTTCAGAGCCTATTGTTTCATACACGAGGTTTGGATTTGTTTGATGAAAACAGAGGCAAGTTATTTAGAGGCTCTTTTCCACATAGGCTTGGGAAGTAGTGTTCTGTGATGGTCAAGTTGTCATTTTGAGATTTTTCCTTTGTGCGATTGAACAGACTTTAGAAACAGTTTATTGCCCTCTGAGGACATCAGATGGCACTGTGTGGTTGTCGGTGAAGCCCAGAAGAAGCTAAACTCAGTAACAAGCCTGTATGAAATTCATACATGGAGGTACTAGTAAAAAACTTGTCTGTGTCTGTGGCCTATATAGGGGATACGGGTCAACAATAATAGATGCCATAACTCTGTCACATGGTAGGAATCCACATCCACTGTCTCTGTTGCTTAATGTACAACTTTTAAGAGTAAGCCAGATTTTGAATTAATCTCATAAATTGTGAGACAGAAGGAGAAAAGAATATTTTGGCTTTATTTTTTATGCTGGAGAAAGAAAAAGGGTTACAGAGTAAAAATTAAAGAATGTAATTCTTTTCCTGTTCATGGTTCAAATGTAGGTCAGGCTGGGATTCGGCTTCCTTCAGTGACGCTAAATACTTAGATTTACGTTTATTATGCTAGTGCCATTAATGTTTCAAATGTAGGCCTGTGCTTCCCTCCCTGTAAACAGATTTGTGCACCAGCATGGAGCACAGGTGATGTGTAAAAAAAATGTGATATTCATTCTTCTACTACCATAATCCTGAATTAACAGTGTTCAGAAGTCAGGGAGGACAATGCAGAGTATATTTTTCCAAAGCAAATACAGTTTCCACATTTTTCTATGATTTTTCTGACAGTCAGGCTTCCTCTGATTGCTTAAAAAAAGCACAAGCAAAGTATTTCACAGACCAGGGTTTTATTGTGAAATATACTACATTTTTGCTGGTTCCTTTAATGTTACTGTAAATAAGTTCCTGTCCAAAAGAACAGTATCAGCAGATACTGACAAATATTTTAGTTTATTGAGGAGGCTCTGTTTAGTTTATTGAGGCTCTGTCCTCTCAACTAATTACAAAATATTCAGCAAATATTTGAATTTATTACTTATCTCATTCCCACAAATTAGTGCATCTCTTTGTTTAACAAATGGAGTTCACTGCTCTTGCCCTCAAGGTAAAGCATACATTGCAATCTCTCTTTTGCAGACAGTCTGAAAACCAACCTTTTCTAAGTGATCAACAGTTGAAAATGATCCCTGTAAATCAGTAAAGGGAGAGAATTTACCATGGTGCATCTAATGCTCCTATATAAGGTACAAACAACTTAAAGGTCATTCAATAAAGATGTTTAACTGATCCCAACTCATGGTTTGCGGGTTTAGTATTTGAGTAGATTTTTAGCATGTTGAAGTGTAACATCCTATGCTCTGGGACTCAGAAAAACCTCAGTTGTGACAATGCAGTAATATATGTTATCTTCTGAACTATATTGATTTTGTTCCTTTGTAACACATTTCTGTTGTTTTTAGGAGATATGTTCTTTCTTGATTCCTTAACATTTGAATGAAGTTTAAATAAAATCTGAAATGTGTGAAAGTAAGTAAGGATTAAAAAGAAAGACTATAGGATTTAAAAAAAATAATAGCTCATTCAGCCCATCAAACATGGCTTATGGACATAAAGTATTTTCAGAAGTAGTGTAAAGATAAGGTGTCTTGATTTTTGGCCTTTTTGATTGTTAAATACTTTTCAAAATTTGTTTGTAATGATACTTGAAATCAAAGTAAGAGCTGTGTATTAGAACAATAATGCATTAGCTACAAAAAAACCTCTTGGTTATTCTTTGCAGAAACAAAAGGGTCTTTTACATTGCTATATGCTGTAGAAAAAGTACTGAAAAAAGTGACCACCAGAACGTGAGTCACAAACCAAATGATTTTTAGCAATCATGCAGCAGTGTAGTTTCCCTGCTAAGATTTTAAAAAATATAATATCCCATCATTATTTAAGAATATGTTCTAAAGTGATCACAGTGTGCATACTGCAAAATATTCCATTAATTCTTTCCAAAATGGAAAGCTGTAGCTGACATGAATTACAGAAATTTCATACTTCTCCTCAGAAACAGAACTATTTATAGCCTGTATTTGAACTGAAGCATAGCGAGTATCTGTACTTGTTTCATAAGTGAAAAGAAACAAAAGCCTCTCCAGTGTAGAGCAACCGAGAGCTGTTTTTTGCTGACTCACAAATCCTCCAGGCATTTCACTTCAGGAAAGGTGAGGAAGGAGTCTGTTGTACACAGTAGACTATCAGATTGGCAAAAATGTTGCCATTTACCTTTTGCCCAAGAATATTGAAAGAGAAAGAGAAAGATGAGTTACAAAACCTTTTTTTTTTCATTTTCACTTTTTTGCTTGTTTGTAAAGCAGTTGGTTTTGTAGCACACTAGTAGCGCAATTTCAGTAATAGCTTTTTAGTCGTCTTTCTTTCTCATCCTAATTTTCATTCACTCATTGATTGACCCAGTCAAGGGGATTTTGCCCACTAATCTCTATAGTTTACTAGAAGTACAAGCAGGGTAATGCATATTGATTATGGATAGCAAAGCAAAGTGAGGCAATTTTTTTTCAATATTTACTTTTTGGGAGTTTTCAACATTTATTTTTGGTTTTTATTTTTACTTAAGAAAATCAGCTCTGGAGTATCTTGGGGGGAGGGGAAAGCAAGTTCAAGTCAAGTCCACTGAGCACTTTCAGTTAAAACAATAACAAAACCCCATTAGAAATGTTAGAATGGATCACTGTAGCATTTCTGAAATGGTATAGACTGATTTTTCAAGTTGGATTCTTAAAGCATGTAAGTATGAGTCATAAATTTAAAAAACAGTTGTTTTTCCAAGACAGCCATAAGAGTACTCTGATATTCGGGAACTAATTTGCAAACACAAGCATATTTCTTCTGATTCGTATTTCTGAGGGAAGATTTACTACAAATAATGGGAAGGTGTTGGATAGTCTCCCAGTGGTTGTTTGCCAAAAACACTAATCAAAATTGAGTTGAAGAAGGCTCTTTTACACAAATAATGATTCACCTTTACTATCTGCTGAAAAATAAATTGCAAGGAAAAAGTAAACTCATTTTGAGAACTCTCCCTTCTTCCTGTGCTACACGAATCGTTCCTCATTTGTTACCAAATCAGCAAACAGACTTACTGGAAAGAAAAAAATAACCAGAAAATCAACACAGTCAAATTATGTTGGACACGTCTCAGGGTACAACTAGGTCTCTAGTGCATTTGTTTGGTAAATGGGTCAGCTATTTTGCAGCCAGGACCAACCAAGGCAAAATGGTATGTAAGGGAGGAAAAATACTACATAGCCATTCCACTAAGAATAGCCATTGTTTTCAACTTATGAAAAGCAGGAATAAGTTATTGCTAGGTGAAACCATAGAAGAAAAGAAGCAAAGATATGAAGGGTTTAATTATTCAAGGCTGAATCATGACCATGTAAAGCAAACAAAAATTCCTTGAGGTTTAAATATTTACATCTGATGCCAAGAAGTACCAGAGGTTGCAACCAGAAATACAACTAGGCCACATTTATAAATGCAGTGGTAATTTTGTGTCACACAAGCACCTCACTGAAAATTCAATTTTCCTATTTCTAACCCATGTGTAGGCATAATGATCCTTTTTTTTTACCCATCCAACTAGCCAATTATTTAGAACAATTAAAGTCTATGCATTGGAATTCTTTCATTACAACCATTTTAATATTTTAATTCTAAAATATTAGGCATTTTATCTCAAGATGAACTAAACTATTACTGCCAGTGTTGACTGTTGTCATCTTTTCTGACTCCTGAAATTCTTGCCTAGGAACACAAGACAAATTTTTCCGTATGCTGTTACCAAATAATTCTGAAAGAGTTTCAAGCCTACATGTACTACTATTAGTGAGAAAAGGGAAGGGTGTGTTCTTTACTCTGTTAAAGGATGAGGGATACCTGGATTGTGTTATGTGGTTCACCTATCATGTGATTAACTTTATGCCCCTATCTGCACTTTTGAGTGTACATCTGTGGTTGAAGCTGCGCCAGTTACTTTTCATACCAGCAACCTCCTCACGCTGTATGGTCATATCTAAGGAATCCTGGTGGTGCACAGTGGCTGCAATTGTACCTCCAGGATCCTCTGGACTCCATGCCATGACCTGCAGCCAGTGAAGCAGCAAAGCAAACTCAAGCAATGTGTGAGCAGCAGTGGCGAGGAGATTCACTGGTAGTTTCCTGAGTCTATGTTAGCAGCACTAATGAAGCAACAATAGAAAACACAAGAGCAGGTAGACTTTTACCCAGTTTTATTTACTTTATTTTTACTCTTTAGGAAACAAAACTAACCATGCAAAAGGTGGAGCCATGGCCTATTTGTATCAGTAAGGACAACGGAAGCATGTTCTGCACATGACTCTTGAAGGTAATTAATGCCAGATTTGGAAGGGTAAACTTGTAGTGTCAGTCATCCTTTGGAAAGGACTTTTGGCAACCAATTCACCGGTCATCAGTACAATTACTGGAAAGCTGACTCTCCCACGAACAGTGCTTCAGTTTCACATAAGTGTCCCACAAATCTGATTTTTAGCATCATAAATGCTCAGATTTCCTTCTGTGGCTGGATCCTCAAACAGGATGGGAACCTTCCGGTTGACTAGATGTGACAAGATGAAAAGAGGATCTACAGGTCAGCAACTTTCCATGTTTCAGGGCATAATCATATCTAATTTTGTAATAATAGAACATCCAGCTTCTATAGAGTGCTTTTGTCTGTGGATTTTAAATACCTGTTAAGGAAAGTTGAAACATCGATCCTGCTGTACAGAGATGAAGTCATTTGTCTGAAATCACAAAGCCAACAACAGTTCTAGAAGTGAGCCCCAGTCCCACTGTTCTTTTCATCATTTGGTCAAACGTGTATTGAAGTCAAAAGCCTCATTCAACATTGTCTCATCGGACATGATATTGTACAGACACAAAAACAGGCTTTCTCTGGAGAAGTCACAGCCTAAAGGTCAGGTGCAGTGCATGAGTAGAAAGCTATTAATAGAGATAGCAAGCTGAAGCACATACATAAAATAATTTGGCCAGGATAAAGACCGTAGCAGAAGAGGGAGCCTCTCACCAGTCTTGTAGGTGTATTGAATGAGGCAGACACTGACATTAGTTCCTCAGCAAGGAAACCTCAACCAAAGTTGTTTGAGTGGACTCCTTGAGTTGAAGGATAGGGAAGATTCATGCTTTCATTGCCTGTGAGAAATACCGCAGGCTTCTTTCCCAGATACGCCACTGCCTAACATGACTTCATACCTTTCTCTGCCTCAGTTTTGTCACCTGCAGGATAGGGAAAATTATGTCGATTCTCTTTGCAAAGCACACTGAGATCTGTGACGGGAGAGCACTACATAACAGCAAAATAGTATTTATTGCTAGGCTATTGATAGTTGTTACACATAATTTGGATAGCTACTGTGGCTTTTCCTTGTGCTGTTCGAGTGAAACATCTGCCAGCCCCATCACAAAGCAATGTGTGAGTTTTCTTATGCTCATGTTACTAGAAGTAGCATCTCCATGACTTGTCTCATGTTTCTCCCTCCCCTGAGACCTCCTGGCTGGCACAGATGGATAAGTGGGAAGCAGGTTCTGAAAATGGGAGGAGTGAGAGATGTGTGCAAATTCTGGGAATCCACCTCTAACCCCTACCCCACCTCTTCCCGCCACCTCCTGGTGCCCGCCCCCAGCTTCAGCCTGCTCCCTTAAACCCCTGCCGTCCTGTGCTGGGTTGAACATTTTCGGCTGCTGACTGCACAACTGCACCGAGCAGCCAGCAGTGCCTGGTGGGACGGACATGATGGTGCTGAGGTTACAGAGCTGGGCTCCCCTGGGGCCTCTCCTCTCCCTGCTCTTTTCTACCAGCATGGCGGTAAGTGAGGAGAGGGTTAGAAAACACGTTGGTGCAGAAAGCACTGTTGGAGAAAGTTCACTGAAAATGGTCTTCTTTCTTCTCTTCAGTACATTGCTACCAGAGAAAACTGCTGCATATTAGATGAACGATTTGTAAGTACCTGAAAAATTTTCTTTTATCTTAAGAGCCTAATTAAAGCTTTCCTATGCTGATCATTAACTACCATTATCACCTGTAGCTTTATTTGATTTTCATTGTTATTTTCGATACTCATTAAACACACTGTGCTTAAACCCGTTATCTATTAATAGAAGTGTATGCTTGGTAAAAATGTAGAGGAGGCTGCGCTGTTGACAAAAGCACATATCCAGAAGATGCACCTTTTTCCTGCTGTGTGTACATACACGCAGTGTGAAACTAAACTGCCTCTGTAAATTCAAATACTGCAAAGTGGCAAATACCTGCCCTTTTGCATCCACAATGGTTTGTCTAAGCAGTGCCTGAAAGTTCCCCTACCCAAATATTCTACTCTCTTTTTTTTTCTCCTGAAACTTTGAAAATTATTATTCTTTACTCTTTAGGGTAGCTACTGCCCAACGACCTGTGGCATTGCAGATTTCTTTAATAAATACCATCTCACTATGGATAATGAACTGCTGGAAATGGAGAGAATTTTGAAGCAAATTACTAACTCCACAGGAACAACAGAACATTTGATTCAACACATCCAAAGCCTCTATCCTCCAGAGAAGCAGACGCTACCAAGTGAGAATATAAAAATAACTGCACAGCTGAAAAATATAATTTATGTAGTTGTCCTGGTTTTTAGCTGGAACAGAGCTGGGTTTCTTTTCAGTAGCTAGAACAGTGCTGCATTTTGCTTTCAGCCTGGGATTTGTTATGAGAGAGACACTGATAACACACCAGTGTTTGCATTGTTGTCACTGGAAGTGAAGGACTTCGTGTTCTGTTAGTCCACAAGCACAAGATCTAAGGGGGTGAGGAATATTTACATTAATAAGCTAAACTGACATTTGGATATGCCAATGGGATATTCCATATCATAGTATATTAGCGAGTAGTCTAGTATGTTAGTGAGGGTCTCTTCCTCTTTTGCTCTCTCTGACTTTTGCTCGGGCTCTTGCACTTCCAGGATGGGGGTTTTGGTTTGGGGTTGTCTCTCTCCTCCGGGATCGTTATCTGGGAACGGGCTGGGCTTGGTTGGTGGGTGGTGAGCAGTTGCACTGGGTATCACTCATTTGCATTTTTACTGTTACTGTTTTCACTACTAGTTTAATATTAGTATTATTTTAAGTTTTCTTTTATTTCTACTATTAAGTTGTTCTTATCTCAACCTACAAGTCTCCTTACTCTTGCCCCCCAGTCCTCTCCCCTGTCCCCTGGGCGTGGGGGGGAAGTGAGTGAACAGCTGTGTTGGTGGAACTATCACAGTAGTTTACTTGATTTTTAATTTGCCTAATTGCAATAATTTTATACCTTTGTCTGTTTTACAGATTCAGTTGATGATTTTACTCAAAAGTCCAAGAAAATAATTGAAGAAATTATCAGATATGAAAACACTATTTTGTCTCATGAAAATACTATACAGTAGGTATCTTTCATCTTTTATATCACTTGACAATCCAAATCCTTTTCTTTCCATCCTTTTATCAAGTGCAGCTAAGGCTCCCTAAGAAAGGTTTTTTGTGCTCATGTGGACCATTGTGCCCACACTGTCATTAGTAGCTGCCAGCATGACACAGAAGGATCATGAGGATCTGATATTGCATTCTCTGCTTATCTGCATAAACCATTAATTGTGCAAGAAGTGCAAGATAAGAATATCAGGAAGCATGCCGGTATTTTTATTTATGTTTCTTTTGCTGTGCCAGCTACTCCTAAATTTCTTTTCATGATCTTTGGATATTTTATTAATATGAGTTTGTGCTATAGTGCAGTGTGTGGAATATTTGTACAGTCTTTCACTCTGGCTAGTTTTGCTGCATATTTCTATGAAAATCAGCTCAGTTACATTGATATAAATCATAAGTAACTATAAACTCAGTGGTAGTCTTTTGTAAATTGACACTGAAAATAAAATTGAAAACATAAGTAACTTTTCTAAATCTTAAGGATACATTTTTTTACCTGAATGTAGAAAAATCTCCACTTCTATAATATTATATCAAAGACAATTTAGGCATTCTGACACTTGCAGCAGTTTATTTACAGCATTTCTGTTCTAGAAATGCATCCATAATTAAAGAGGAATAATTCATCATTTACTTCAGGAGAACAAAGAAAAACTTTCCATAGAGTCATATTCATATATTAATTACTGGTTTGAGTTTTGCTGATTAGAGTCAAGTCATGTTTTGCATAAGGTTGAGCGTGTGCTTTCCTATTTTGGCTAGTTTCCTCAACTTTCAACTTTAGATATCAGTGCTAACATGCTGTGATTCTGTGAGTCACCCCTCTTAGAGGGGTGTATGTAGCAGCATGCTACAAAGGTGAGGCATGTGTGCAGGGAAATGTATCTTACATATCCAGAAACGGCTGAAACAACAAGCCATTTTTATGTCTCTCTGTCCAGACAGTTGACAGATACACATATATTGAACAGCAACAGGATCACACAGCTGAAACAGAAGATTGCTGAGCTTGAGTCACACTGTCAGGAGCCATGCAGAGACACGGCTGAAATACAGGAGACAACTGGAAGAGGTGCGCAAAATGCTTCTTGTATGGTGGAGAGTTAATTCAGTTACAAGTATCACCAGTTGGCATCACAGTGATGAGTTAATTTTAATCTTATGGGCCATAGATTTCTGCAAAAATATATAAGATTGCAAGTTATGAACACAGTGCTTGGAGCAATATAAGTGCTAGGTAGATGTTCTGCAAACAAGGCATTCAGATGGAACAGAGGTCACACTTGCTCCTTTGGCCTTTTTGGACAAAATATGATTATACCAAAACATATGCTAAACATGAGGGACATGAGTAGAGTTTCCATGGACACAGGACAAACAAAAGGTAACTTATTATCACATTTTTACTGTCACCTGAAAAAAAATTAATTATTCCATTAGCTTCAAAAGTTCCTTTTTGTTGGTATAGAAATTAATGCAATTACTATATTTTACATTTAAGTTGCTTAAAGTATATGTGAGACTAAATTCCCCCTCATCTTACACAAGTCCTGTGACCTTCAGTAGGATTTTCTATGGCAATGACATTAGAGTATGCGGACTAAATAGCTAATGTTGCAACAATGACCTTTAGTTGAATTGTATTTCTTGAACTAAGAAAGTTACATTAGCAAATAAATGTGAGGATAGAACTGTAGCTAGATTAATGATGATCCTTTGAATATCTTTACTTCAGATTGTCAAGACATTGCAAATAAAGGTGCCAGAAAAAGTGGTCTTTACTTTATCAAGCCTCAAAGAGCCAAGCAGTCATTCCTAGTCTACTGTGAGATTGACTCATATGGCAACGGCTGGACAGTATTACAGAGGGTATGCCACTTATATATTATTACCATGAGCAAGCTGTTGGTAATAAACATTAGCACTTATGCTATGTTCTTATGTTCTTATTTGCCTACATAAAATATATATCTTTTTGAGTGATGTTTTTGCTTTTTTTGTTTGTTTGTTTTTTCCCCCAGAGACTGGATGGCAGTGAGGACTTCAAGAAAAATTGGGTTCAGTACAAGGAAGGATTTGGACATCTGTCTCCAGATGACACCACTGAGTTCTGGCTAGGCAATGAAAAGATTCATTTAATAACTACGCAGTCCACTCTGCCATACACCTTACGCATAGAACTGGAGGACTGGAGTGGCAAAAAAGGGTATTTGCTCATGATGCTTCTGAAAATGACAGCTTAAAACCTACTGCTCCCACTGCTGCATCAGTTTGTACGGCTCTCTGAAAAAATGAGGAGCCCTTAGACCTGCTAACATGCATAGGACACTGCTTTGGCCCCTGAACTCACAGCTGCGATAGCAGTCACCGTGTGTGACTTGTTGCCAAGTACACGTGTGTGTCTGAAGGCCATGTACTGGCAGCCCTAATTTATTTGGCAGAAGGAATCTGTTTCTTCTCTTCAAGTTTCTTCACATCTTATGCATCTTATGGACTAGATGACCTTGTTGTAGGCCCCTTCTGATTTAACAGTTCTATTCTCTTCTTTTCTTTTCTATTCTATGTATTCCATTCTCTAGGAGGGCTTACTATCCTTGCCATTTCTTGAGACATCCACTCCTTCCTCCCACCAAGAATTTCCTCATGACCTAAGTAACCTAAGCATTACGAACCTGGGAAATATGTATATGTGTGTTTATATAATATAGATCTTTCATACATCACTGAAGACTAGTAGTAAGAAAACACCTGATACTGGAGCACAAACGTTAGTTGGATGTGTGTCATTGAACTGAGGCACAGTCATGCAGAACCAATTCATTTTCAAATGCCTGGATGCCATAAATGCTTTTCTGCAGTTCCAACACCTATGTATTTTTCATTTCTGCATGTACTGAGAATGCAGCATGCTCATATTCACCATTCTTTCTCCCTTGTTAACAGCACTGCTGACTATGCTGTATTCAAAGTGGGAAGTGAAGAAGACAAGTATCGACTGACTTATGCCTACTTTATCGGTGGTGAAGCTGGGGATGCCTTTGATGGCTTTGATTTTGGGGATGATCCAAGTGACAAATCCTTTACCTATCATAATGGCATGCGGTTCAGTACCTATGATAATGACAATGATAACTTTGCTGGCAACTGTGCTGAACAAGATGGATCTGGATGGTGGATGAACAGATGTCATGCTGGCCACCTCAATGGCAAATACTATATGGGTAGAGTATCTTCTAAATACCTGTAAGCCAGGACACATTTCAGTGAGAGAGAAAAGTGGGTCACTTTCATTGAGTATGTTTTGCCATCTGGATATTCCAAAGCTGGTGTAGCCCATTCTTTGCAATAACTGTTAACACAAGCAGTAGGAACTGGCGGCTCTCCAGCCCAAAGTGGGAGAATCCATCCTGAGAGAAGCATACTAGGGGGAGAAGGACAGTGAGTGGGGCCTGTTAGCATGCCCAGGCATGCCATGGAGGTGTTAGTACCAGAAAAATGTATAGACGCATTAACTGTTTTAGAAACTGACTCTTTTGCTCCAACTGGTATTTTTTAGGTGGTGTGTACACATCGAAAGATGCTGGTCCATCTGGATATGACAATGGCATTATATGGGCAACTTGGCGTGACCGGTGGTACTCCATGAAGAAAGCTGCAATGAAAATCATTCCATTCAACAGACTGTCAGTAGATGGACAGCAGCACAACTTAGGCAGTGCCAAACAGGTTCGACCACAGGGCCGAGGAGATATTTAAAATTACAACAGAACATAGTTATAATTTCAAACACTGAGCATGGACAGAGAAAGTGTTAAGCCCACTGCATCTCAGAGAATATGGTTTGTTTACCATTTTGACACAGAAATATTTGTACTTTGATTTTAGTATACCTTCCACACGACTGTTTCTTTTAACAGGTAGATTAATCTGATAGATTTATGAACAGATAGATAGATTAAACAGATAGATGGATAGTTTTGTGATCAGAAGGAATCCCTTGCCTCCATGCATTTTAAATGCTACATTTTTAATTTCCAACTAGTGTAACTATGTATGAACACTATCAACATGCCATCATAACCTTACGTACTTCTTTCTTTAGAAGAACATTAAAATGCTCTCTTGTTTTCTGTTGTAGGTTGGAGACTCGTAAAGGGACAATTTCACAAAGACTGGTCTGAACAGGGAAAACAAATCTTTTGTCTCAGACAGTGAACTTACCTAATGTTGTACAGTTCAGTTTTTACTATAAAACATTGTTGACCATAAAATGTCCAAGCCTTTTCCCTAAGCAGTGCTTACCTCTGTACGTTTGGGTTGGTTTTTTTTCTGTACAAATTCTCAATAAATTTTTGATTATTACAAAAAATCTGAACTTGTTACCTGTACTCTGCTGTTGGCCAAACAAAACAAAGTAAACTTTATGATGGTTGGAAGGTTACTCTGATCAAACCTGTTTGATTCAGTCTTTCCTGAATTGCACACCAGTAATTTCTGCTCTTTGTTTAGAGGTGTTAGAGTTGTTTCTCCATAAAATGAGGCTTGTTTCCAAAGGTTTTCATTCTGTTTTCTGATGAAATTGGTTTGTGACATAGATCAAAGTACACAGCAACTTGAAAGAGGCCTAGTTTACTGCTGAAGGCTACTTAACTGAGCTTAGTATGAAGCAATGAATACTTTTTCAATCAGGCTGTGTTAGGAAGTATACTATCAATGACCAAGAACAGCTATTTTACTCCTGGTGTCCTGTTTTTTGCTAGGATAGGGTTAATTTTCTTCTCAGTAGCTAGAAAGCAGTGTGGTTTGGTTTCAGTGAAGATTGTTATGAGAACAACCTTGATAACTACAAGGGCCTACAAGAAAGCTGGCGAGGGACTTTTTACAAAGGCAGGTAGTGATAGAACAAGCGATAACGGCTTTAAACTGGAAGAGGGTAGGTTTAAATGAGATATTAGGAAGAAATTCTTTCCTGTGAGGGTGGTGAGACACTGGAACAAGTGTTGCCCAAGGAGGTTGTGGGTGCTCCTCCCTGGAAGTGTTCAAGGCCAGGTTGGATGAAGCTTTGAGCAACCTGGTCTAGTGGAAGGTGTCCCTGCTGATGGCAGGGGGGTTGGAACTAGATGATCTTTAAGGTCCCTTCCAACCCAAACCATTCTATGATTCTATGATTCTACAACACCGTGCTTGGGCAGTTTCCAAGAGCAGAGGACTGGAAGCGGGGAGTGGAGAAGAAAAGTGTAGTAGTTAGTAAAACCTAGAATTGACAGTTGTATATGCCAGAAGATATTCCATATCATATTAGATCATGTTTAGTATATTAACCGGGGCTGACTGGAAAGGGCGGGATTCTCTCGGGAATCGCTTGGCCTCACTTTTCTGGGATTGCAAATTCGGTTTTGGGGTTTCTTTTCGCTCCTCCAGGATTGTTATCAGCGGGTGGTGAGCAGTTGTACTCTGCATCACTCAGATAGATATATAGTTATCGTTGTTATTATTATTTTATTTTATTTTTACTCTAATTAATAAATTGTTCTTATCTCAACCTACAAGTCTCCTCATCTTTAACCCTCCAATTTCCTCCCTGATTCCCTGAGGAGGAGGGGGAGGGGGAGCTGCAAGTGGCTGTGTCTTGTTTGGCTTCCAGCTAAGTTAAACTATCATACCAGGGTATACATATTGACAAGTATCTCCAATATTACTCAGAATAAAAGTTTCATTTGCTATATAGCACATAGTATTATATGGTACAACCATTATTCCTGAATACCTCCTTTTTATTAATAAATATTTAAAAAATGAATCTAACATATCTAGTGACATTACCTGACTAAAAAATGTTAAAATTTGCAATAGAAATTCATTGTATTTTGCTTGCATTTTCTTTTTCTAGGTCTGGTAATAATTTTCCATAGGATCCACATGAGCAAACTCACAGCACAGATCAAGAACAGCAAAGAGTTTGCTATGCTGTCTGACTGTACTCACTCAGAATATTTGATGAGTGCATTTGAGAGGTGCATTAGCAAATCAAATCAGGTTTGTGGATAAATTGCTCAACAAAAAATACACTCAGATCTAGAATCTATATCTATATGTCTATATTTATATATATCTCAAGTTGATGTATTAAGAAGTGAAATATGAAGTATATCCTGGTCTTTATTTTCAGCTACTAGTGAGAGGCCAGAAGTTCACCTGGTATTTCTAAATAGCACATTCATATGCTGTATTTTCAAGACAGGGAGACATTGCATTAATAAGACAGATCTTAAAGGCAGTTTATGCTGACTCAGCACTTACCCAGTTTTGATGCCTGGGTCTCTAGTGAGGCTATTGCTCAGCCTTTTTCCCTGGATCTGAGTCTCCATAGCATGATAAGCTTCTGTCCCTCTATCATTTTTACTGAGGTTCTTTTGACTTAGTTCATGTTTTACCCTTAGGCCAAAATCTCAGAGGAAGGCAGGTTTCTCAGGAGCAGGTGAGAAGAAGCTACCGTTAGCAGAGGATCAGCATGGGGTTAACAACTGTTTGGGATGAGGGACAATGCCTCCACACCACTGAACTGGTATATTTGTATGGTGTTGTTGCACTTGTGCAACCAGCCATGCTGTGCAGCTCACTGCCAGGCTTGACGCTCAATTCCTCACCAAGCAAAGCAGTTTTCCTGAACATTTTGTGCCATAAGGCCTCTCCTATGGTTTCTTGTAGCTGAAGCAGTATGTCTAGAAAGGCCTCGTGGAAGGATGCGATCTGAGGACTGGCAAGCCCCACCTGACCCTGGTTCTGCAAACATCCACTTGAGTGGCACTGGCCAAGTCCCTTCCACTTTCTGTTTTCAGTTTATCCCACCTGTGACCTGACTTTAAGATTGTTATTATTTATATATTTGCAACATGGAATTAAAAAATATTCCTTTCTCCTCTGTCACTGTGACTTCTGTATCCACACTCTGCTAGGTCTGAGCTGTGATTTGCCTCTCCCAGCTTAGCTTTTGGCCACAATGATTTATTTGATGACAATCTGCTGTAACTACATACATTTTGCTGGTGTGAACAAGCATTTTATGGGTTGCTTACCAGGACTGAGATAGGCTTATTTTTCCAGTTGATTTGTTGATTGGCATCTTAAGTTTTCACAAATCATTTTAACCTCTTTGGAGAGGACCTTCTGCTACAGTGGTCCAAGAGGGTCAGAGCTATTGAATCGAAGAAACTTGATGTTTCAAAGAAGTCCTATGCCAGACTTCATCAGAGAGTCTGCAGTTTCCCAGCCTGCAGTTATATTCTCTGGGCCCTGAAAGAAGGTTGGCAAGACTCATGCCTTTTGGAGCTCCTTTCTACTGTTTCCAACCCTCTAATTATCAGAAAGGGGCCTGAAAAGATCTCCTATATCTTCTGAGTCTTAGAGAGAGAATAATACTCTCTGTATTATATCTTGTAAGCAAATGCATTGCGATTTGACTTAATGCCCGTATTTTGTATACTGAGAGGTTGTATTTCTCTTTTCTAAATCAGTCTTTATCATACATGGCTCTCAGACCACATCTTATTGTTGCCTGCATTTAGGCAAGCCTGTCCCCCTCTGAGTTTATAAAAGTTCATTATAGGATTTGGTGGCTACAAGTTTGCCTTTCTTTCATACCTTGTGCTTGCAGTCACTCTTCCAAAGACCACTGTAGCTCAAACCAGAGGAATCGGAAAGAGAAATACCTTCTCTTTGGCGTGCTCACTCCAAAGGAAAAAAAAAAAAAAAAAAAAGTGGACAAGGAAGGGTTAGAGGTAGAAAGGGGGAAGTAAGGTGGTGAATGGACTGGAGGACTTGCTGGGTCCCTCAGTCCCTGGGACATTGCGTGGGGGAAATGTGGGACCAGATGCTGGGACTGGCTAGTAACAAATTCAGAAGAGTTAAGTACTCTGAGGAGCACATGAAGAGAAAGCAGAGTTGAGAGCTGGGGCTGAAGGAGAATGGAGTCTAAGACAAGATATCCAGAGGAGGGACAGGAATGAGCAGGTAGGAGCAGGAGAAGGCATTGCTTGGAAACTGGTGGTGGGGATTGGTGGCAGGACAGGAGACAGGCAGTGCTGGGCAAACACGGGCTGCCTCACATCTAGGGCCCACAAACCAGAGTTAAATCCCAGACTCCGCAATTACTGCTGTGGCAACCTGCCAAGAGCAGAAGTGACCTGCACTTCTCTCCTTTGATCAGAAATTAAAGTTAAATCCAAAGTTTATCTAGCTCTTAGCCTTTAGCCTTTCAAACAAACATAGGGAGAAGTGACTGGATGATTGCAACATGAAAGCAAATGTACAGGCTGAAGGTCAGGCCCAGATTCAGCCCTCAACTGGAAGTCCCGAGGAGCTCCTCCTTCACCCCAGCTTCACCTAGCAATCCCCTTCGCATGAAGCAGGAAACCCCTCTTAGCTTACCCAACGTTTATGATCAGTTATTGGCTTTTTCCAGTCCCTCTAACCTTACTGGCTGTTTTACTTGGACCAGAGCTTACGTTTTCTGTGTTCGAAGGTCACCAGAGATCTGTGCCTTCCATCAGCATCAGAGGAGTGGTGGCACATGCTGCTGCCCTGCCCAGTTGGACACTGGTAGCTGGTACCTGGGATACCCCCCAGCAAATTGTCGCATCCTCTGTTAATAATTGTTGACAAGGCAGAAATTCTACTGCTTGATGAGCACTGATTGACTGGTCTTGATTTTTAAGGCCTACTAAATTGCAAAAATAATGTTTGGAGAGGATTGAAGATCACAAAATCAAGCTCTTACAAATTGTGAAAAGCTGGAACTAAGGTGACGTCACATCTGAATTATGAAGGATGTTTTAGTTGTTGTGTAGGTTGTAATGAGCGCAGTAAGACCAGGTAGGGCACAGCTGTCTCTTATTTAGAGCTGATACCCTGCAGAATTAGGTGCTATTCCTGTTGTCATCTCCCGGTTCCTGTGGGACCAGAGGCAAGACACCTAAGCATCTCAGAATTGGCTGCTGGATATTCCTCCTGAGCCCCAGTGCAGGCACAGAGCTACAGCTGCCATCAGTGGGATCTGCACGTATGGTGTGCTCTGAAGACTGGGACTATAAAACAATTAACAAAAATTAATAGCTACCCTTTGACTTAACATTCTTACCTGGCTCCTGCAGCTGTGAAAAGGGGAAAGTTGCGCCCAGGGACTGAATGTTTGTAAAGCACTGGGGTAGCTGAGGGATGAGCACCATAGGAAAATCCTTGAAACAGTCTCTACGGCATCATCATACAATGAAAGGAAAGTATAGCTCTGGGCAGCTGCTTGCCTATGGAGCACCATCCATGCTGAATGTGAGGAGGAAGGGGTTCGGTGGAAGAAACATCACATGTGATCCTGTGGTAAAGCAGAGTACACGAGTGTGTGCACAAGGAGAGCACATGAACGTTCTATGTGCATTTCTTGTGTTCTTGAGCATGGAGGGCTCAAGGTTGTGATCTTTGAGCAGAATTTTGTTATCTATCATGGAAGCTAAATTAGAGCGTGTTGGCTTCAGTGGGAGACTCTCCACGGACCCTAGTAGATTCTGGATGAGGCTCATTTTACTCTGTTCTGTAAACGAATTAATCCTAATCCTGCAAAACTTCCTCTCATTGTGGTCTTTTCCTCCTTTAAGCATTTTATTGTTCTCTGAGCTTTTTATAATTCTTTTACAGAACTCCAGCAGTATAGTGAACAAAACTGTGTGTAGGACTTGGAGTGGGGAAGCATCACCAGTTTTGCCCTTGATTAAGTTAGCAGCTGAGGATTTTGGTATGTCAGTATATTTATTATCTGCTTCGAGTTCAGGAGCTGCCTTACAGACATTTATCAACCAAACAACACAGCCATGGCTGGCTGATCTTCAAACTGAGCAAAGGTAACATGGTCTGTCTGGAGATTTGTTGTGGAGGTTAGTTGGGCTGTGTTGTTGCTGAAATCAGATGTTTGTTGCATCATAGTATTACTGGCACTGCATGGGGCTCAACAGAAGACTTTAAAAAGCATGCTTCAGGGAATCAAAATAGACAAAGCATCTTGTTTCAGACTGTACACAGATAAGATTAAGCCTTAAATATAATACAAACTCTTTGTCATGCAAAACTAAATCCTGATGGTGTAGGTGTTAATCAATAGTGTAAATCAGTGTAGGACCATCTTATTGAATTATTCAGTTTTCTGCTATCTGAGGGTATGACTCTATTAGTGAGGTGCAAGTTCTGTTAAGTTTAAGGGGGTTTTCCTAGGTGAGAGAAGCATGAAGTGCAAGGGCAGACATGGGGTCCAATTGAACTGCAGTGAACTTTACATGGAGAGGGTTCAAGCCACTTGAAGGCAGAAAATAAGAGGAAAAGCAGAGGAAAGGAGGTTAAGAGAAAATCTGAATGGATCCAAAGCTACAATCATCTATTTTGAATTAAAGGTGTTGTACAATGCCAGGGTCGAGCTTAAACACGTCCCTCTAAAGCAGAAGATCTTGCAACCTGTAGATGATGGAGAGTTTTGTGAATGTCATGCAGTTTAAAAAACCAAGAGATGGTTTTGTTGTTTCCACTGATTAGGCCCACATTTGCTCAAGTAAAGATTTTCTTGCTTGTTCCTGCTTACTGTGGTGGGAACTTTTGAGACGGGCGGCATTTCTCAAGTGTCTGACAGCCATGTACAACACTTCCCAGTAAGGTTTGTTATAGAGCTCACAGCAGCAGCACATTATCATCAATTGCCACACACAAACTATACCCATTATACAAACATTTAAGGAGACGTGACTCCTTAGGAAGATTTAACTATGGTTAACATCTGTTCTGGGACATTTTCAAGTACCACTCTACTGTGCTCTTCATAAATATATATTAATTTCAAACAAATCCTGCTTGATAAAAAATTATAATATACCATTTATATAAGAGACAACCTAAGGTTAAACACATGTGTTATACAAACATCAAGGTCTAGCTGTAAAAATGCATCTAAATAGAGCTCTGCAGTCCTCAGGAATTAATCTTGCTCAATGACCACATGGTCACAGATAGACCTTTCCTAGACTAGTACCTGCTTTGGAAAGGCCAGTGTATTTCACAGCAGTGGAACACAGGCACTTGGAAGGGCAAACCAATGACTTGCTTTTCCAAATATCAGCTCTTTGATTATGCAAGCTAAATGTCCATTGCAGAGAGTGTGTGTCTTCCAGCAGGTAATTATTGCTGGATCACACTAGGTCCTGCATACAACTTTGTTAAACATCCAGTTATGAGAAGCTAAGCTTTAAACATATTTTTCCTGGAATACACGGTGTTGCCCGTATGTTGGTGTTGTACAAAATTATCTGGAGCAAATAGCACCAAAAACTTGCGCAAGAGGCCTTAGGTAATCACCTAAGAGTGGGGACATTTGGCATGTTTTGTCTCCAAACAGAAGGGAGCATAATGATTAATCTCAGCTTCACATCAAGGTTTAAATTGCACTAAAAGGCCAGTAAAGAGCATCCTTTCAGTCAGAGCTCTGTTTGCCCGTCTCCTGAAGATGATATCAATGAGGATCCTCTGTGTGTTGCTCTGCCTCAACTTAGCCTGGGTATGAGTTTTCTTACTTGATTCTTTTAATATCATTCTGTTTTGAAGAGTGAGCATTTATTTAATGCTCATTCATTAGATAGACACATTTTGGCTGTCACCTAGCTTGTAAAATTCAATGCACATACATATGCACCAGCTTACTGTAACCACCGCTGGACTTGCCTCAGCAGTTTTTGAGTATCCAGCTCTCTAGTTTTGCTAAATTCAGTTTTACTGAATCTGCCTGGCTTCAGGAGCAGCAATGCAGATACATTAACGTGAATTTGTAGATTCATAGGTGATGTTGTAAGTCTTAAACCTGTCTGGATGCTAGTGGCTCCAGCCAGTCAGGAATTTTCATGTTTATTAGGGTGAATGCTACTCTCATTTTGACAGTACTTCAGCAGGGTTTTCCACCTACAAATGACACACAATTTTTAGATAATGAAAGAGATAGACATCATTTTCAACTATGCTAATATAACCTCGCTGTTTTCTCACTGAGGTCTCAGGCCATAATCTTGTGTTAGATTCTTTATGTTTCTCTTTGTGACTGTTTTTTGAAGAATGTACGTGTTTTAACAAATGACAGAAATTATAGGAAGTTGACGTGACAAAACAGAAGCAGTTGTATTGGAGCTGTCAATGCTGAAAGGGCAGAGAACACCTAAAATTAAAGTTTTTATTTGTTACTTTTAAGAGGCACCTGGGCCAGATCCTTACCATGAATCAAACCAACTAATTTTAATAATGACCTTCTAGTTCCCCAGGGCTGAGGTTCTGTCCCTGGAGGCTAGAATTAGGAAAACCTTCTGTCTCAGAATTAATCATTTATCATAATAATAATTAATCATTAATCTTTTCAATAATTAATTATGCTGCTTGAAAAGAATGTAAGTTGTGCAGATGAGTCCAGTCAGACCCAGTTATATGTCAAGCCCTAAACCAGGGCTTTCTTTTATGATAATAAATTATTTTCCAGTCCCTTACTGAGCAATAACACAGTAGGAATCCTTACAGTGTTTTGGCTTAGAATTAGCTTGTATATATGCACTTTTGTTTCTCAGGTTTGGAGAAAATCTCAGTATATTTATTTATCTTCTTTCCATTAGCACAGTGGAATCCATCCATCACTGACATGATTATTTTTATTATGATGCTATTAGCTTTCTTGCTCTTTACACCAGGTAAAACAGTGCTACAAGCTTACAGTTAACAACTGTGATTAAAATCAGAAACACTAATTGGAAAACTCTCTTCATATATATCTTTAAGCCAATTTTCTGTAGACTGAAGGTGGTAGAATGAAAATAGAAAATTTGGAATATTGCAGCAAATGGAAATGGAACATAGGATTTTATAAGTATTTGCTTTAGCTTAATGAGTTTCAATCCAGTTTCAAGCTTGTTTTATATTTACACACAGAACACAAGAATGATATTGTCTTAACATATCCTGAGCATCACCAGCTCCCTACATAGCAGTATTAATTTTAAGAGGTGAAAAGCTTTATTCTAACAAAACAAACAAAATCATATCTTACAAGAAAAATCAGGAATAAAATCCTCACACTGTTCAGCGTGGTGCTTTCCAGATGGCTGTAATTTCCACACATCAGCTTTGCCACTGAGTGTTTGAGGATGTCAGCATTATGTTTCTCTTCTCTTGGCAGCTGTTTAGCTAATCTCGTTTTGCTTTTCCCTCTTTTTCTCCTGGCAGGCACAAGATGGAGAGACTACCTTTGAAAGCGAGGGTGCAGGAGTGCGTGGTCCCAGGATTGTGGAGCACATGTCTCAGTCCACCTGCCAATATGAGAAGAACTGGCCCATCTGTGCGGATGATGATTGGGTGAGCAATGAGCTCCAGGGGCAAAAGTGGTGCCCATCAGCAGGGCATTCATGGACCTCAGCCAGCTCACTACGATGGGTGCTGTGCAGGCAGCACGCGGTGGGGCTTTAGGTCTGAGGGAGGACAGGTAATGCTTCACATTGGGGCAGCCTGCAGAGATCGACTGCAGGAAAGAAACAAAGAAAAAAATGAGGAGCAAGAAAGAGGGAGAAGTTTGCAGGGGTGCAGAATCAGAAGAGACAGTAAGTCTGGAAAAGAAAGATGAAATAAAATAAGGCGATTCCTAGAAAAAAATAAGGAGGATTTCTTTTCAGAATTTTGATATTGCCACTTTTGGAGTTGGATGTGTGACAAAGAAAATAAATAGCTAGAAATAACATACATTTCACTAGTTACTGTTTAGGAAGTCTGACAACAAAATGTTCAGTAAAGGATTCATAATCATTCACTGAATATCTTAGTGTATAAACTCTTAATATCTCTCTCTCTTCCTCTTGCATCTCAGCCCATCTCTATGCTAGATTTACTCGATGAAATCTTGGCAAAGAGCTTAAGTCTGTAAGAACATTAAGCTTTTCTGAGGAAAATTTTGCTTAAATATGTTGGCCTCTGATATCCTTGCTCAAACTGGACAACGAACTTCTTATAGCAGCCCTTTGGGGAAAAAAACCCCAAAATATATATAATTGCATCCATGAGAACAGAGGAGAGGGAAAATTAAGGATTTATTTGATCCTCCATTTATGGCAGATTTCTGAGAATGTGCTTCACTGATTCCATCACACCAGTGTCAGAGGCACAGGAGGTAAAGGATCAGCCCCCAGGTGTCTTGCTCTAAGTCACACGAGTCCTTGGCAAAGCCATCGTGTAAATAGGACAGAACACCTGAAGAGAACTAGCAGAAACTTGCCCTAATTTTTTAACTGTGTTTTCAGTGTTGGCCAAAAGTCTGCAAACATAATGTTAAGAAAAGGTTTACTTGTGAAGTTTTTAACATAATTATTTCCCTCTTCCAATCTTAGGGTATAAAATGTCCATCAGGCTGCAGAATGCAAGGACTGATTGATGAAGCAGATCAGGATTATAGTCACAGAATAGACAAAATCAGGAAGCTGCTTGCAGAAAATCAAAACAACTATAAAAAATCCAATCGGATAATTGTGGAAACCATAAATGTACTAAAACCAAACCTGGACAGTGCTCAGCGTGAGTATCTCACACCCAGTTTTATTATCCATTGCTGTTTTTTTGTTGGGTTTTTTGTTGGGTTTTTTGTTGGGGGTTTTTTTTGTGCATAAGCAATGTGTGGTGGAAATATATGCTGCACTGGACCTTATTATCAAGAGCGAGAATAAACATAACAATACAAGACTCTTAACTGCTAGCTAGTAAAAACTAATGCAATTTTTACCTGCTCAGTAATATGAGAAATATGTTCTTAATTACATTTTAATTACATATTTTAAAATGTGCTACTCCTTTAGGAAAGAAAATCAGGTGTGCATAGGTAACTGACGCATTTCTGTTTCAGAGATTGATGAGGCTTATGGTCACGTGTCAGGAGAACTGAGGCGGAGGATTGTGACATTAAAGCAGAGAGTTGTTACTCAAGTAAACAGAATTAAAGCTCTTCAGAGCAGCATCCAGGAACAGGTGCTGGAGATGAAGCGCTTGGAGGTAGGTAGCTACGTAATTTCCATTCTTTCCAGAGCTTAGCTATGGAAAGAGAGTCTATCCATTATGTTGTACAGGGTGAGCAGTGCTCCCTCTAGAAGTAAATGTGATGCAACTCTCACAGGATCTGACCTGCTGAGGCAAATCCCCAAATGAGTTGCTTTCATAGAATGGTTTGGGTTGGAAGGGACATTAAAGATCTTCTAGTTCCACCCCCTCTGCCATGAGCAGGGACACCTTCCACTAGACCACTGAGCTCAGGAGGACTCCTGGTCTCATCTGCTGCTTCTGCTCTCAGACAGGCAGCAAGGATGTTATGTCTTCTGATAACTGGCTCTGAATGAGGGGTTTCTGCTCCTGTGAGGAGCTGCTGAGCAGCTAGGATTAGGGGTCATGCCCTGTCCTCTCCCTAGTGCTGCCACTGGGGCCCACAGCCAGTGCTGGCATTAAAGCCTGTGTTCCCAGGTTGCAGCCAATTCTTCTGAGGGTAATGCGAGGAAAAGTCCTGGTACAAACAGCATTTTTTTAAAAAAAAGCCCATTTTAATCCCTGGATCAGAGATCCAACTTTTAGATCATTTGGGAAAGCAGTGGTACCTCGAGGATGGCAGGCATCACAGCAGGGCCATGACAGGCTCTGGGACAAGTCCAGTGTCTTCTCCTTTCCTCAGAAGACCTGTTTCTGCCCCAGTCCCCAGGAGTGTGCCCAGCCCTGCAGCAGTTCCTCCTAAGCCAGGAAGATGCCTGAGAATAAAGAGAAAAAAGACTGGGAACATGCTGCAACGTACTTCTCCATGGAGCTCGTGTGCAGTGGGCTAGTGCACATGTGGTATTTACAGTGGAAATAAAACCATGTATGATTTCAAAACTGAGCTTTGGAAAAGCTCAGTTGTAGATGAGAGGTATCAGGGCGGTTCACACATTTCCCCAGTCCAGTTAAAGGATACACTTGCTTGAGAAAGCCAGAAAAGCTCCCTAACCAAATTATTTCTCTCTGTTTATGTAGGTGGATATTGATATTAAGATACGAGCTTGCAAAGGAAGCTGTGCTAGAAGTTTTAATTACCAGGTGGACAAAGAAAGCTATGACAACATCCAGAAGCAGCTTACCCAAGCCAACTCCATCAACTTACACCCAGAGCTTCAGCCAACCACCTTGAGCACACTGAAAATGAGGCCACTTAAGGACTCGAATGTTCCTGAACATTTTAAGCATAAGCCTCAGCCAGAAATGCAAGCTCTGAACATAATTAATAACATCAGGCAGATGCAAGCGGTATTAGAAAGAGCAGAAACAGATGCGAACCCCTCCCGAGGCGACAGCTTGTATCACATGGCAGAATCAAGGGGGGATGGACCTTCACACACCAGCAAATTAGTTATTCCTACTCATGGCAGAGAAACCCTTAGTCTGGGAGACAAAACCTCCTCCGCTGTTCGTAGATGCACTAAAACTACCACTAAAAAAATTATTACTGGCCCTGATGGCCCTAGAGAAGAAGTAGTTGAGAAAATGATTTCTTCTGATGGCTCAGACTGCTCCTACTTAAAAGGAGCAGGAAATGTTGGAGGGGAAGGGAGCGTGTACCATGTTGGCGGGACAGATGAACTCCACAAGCTAGAGCAGTTATTCCCTGAGCTAGAGTCATTTTTCACCCCTGACTCTCCATCCACTAGTAGTAGGCACTTTGGTGGATCTAGCAGCACCTCAACTAGCAGCCACGTAACTGGCACAGGCAGTAGCCACTTAGGTACTGGAGTATCCAGTCATTCAGGGGCTTATGGAGGGAAAGGCAAATTTACAGACTTAGGAGAGGAGGAAGAAGATGACTTTGGAGGACTCCACCTTCAGCCGTCTGGATTCCCATCCGGCAGTGCAAGTCACTCCAAGACTGTAGTGACCAGCGCCTCTTCTAGTTTCAACAAGGGAGGCTCCACTTTTGAAACCAAATCACTAAAGACCCGTGAAATAACTGAGCAGCTAGGTGGGTTGCAACATGATCAGAGTGCAGAGGATACCCCAGACTTTCAGGCACGCAGCTTCAGATCATCAGGAGTGAAGCAAAGGACAGCCAACACTGGGAAAGGTACACGGGCATCACAGAAGTAGTTCCTGAGGTAGCGAAGCCAAACTCCATCCATAATCAAACTGGCACATTGGTTTTAGATACTGCAATACAACAGTGTGATGATAAAATGCAAGCACTGTGTCTCTTTGTTGCCACCTCAGAAACAAAAAGGAAAATATTTCATTAATACTTGGGTGTTACATAGACAATTCACAATTTAAGACGTATATAAAGTTTTCTTTTCTGAATTCTTTCTAATGTTGCCTGTCATTATACCTAGTGTAGTTCACACCATGTTTAACAATTTTTCTCAGAGCTATTGGTACTTGGATTCCTTTGAACCTTTTATTAAATTTTGCTGATAACTCCTGTCAAACCAGATCAACTTTTTTTTTTAGACTGTGATGATATCCGCCAGAAACACACTTCTGGTGCCAAAAGTGGCATTTTCAAAATCAAGCCAGCCGGATCCAATAAGGTTTTGTCAGTTTATTGCGACCAAGAGACCACTTTGGGAGGATGGCTATTGATCCAACAGAGAATGGATGGATCAGTGAATTTTAACCGGACCTGGCAAGACTACAAGAGAGGCTTCGGCAGTGTGGATGGCAGAGGGCAAGGAGAGTTCTGGCTGGGCAATGAAAACATACACTTGCTGACTCAGAACGACACTCTCCTTCGGATAGAGTTAGAGGACTGGGATGGAAATGCTGTGTATGCAGAATATATCGTACAGGTAGGGTCTGAAGCAGAAGGGTACGCCCTTGCCGTGTCCTCCTACGAGGGGACTGCTGGGGACGCGCTGATTGCTGGCTGGCTGGAGGAGGGCGCTGAATACACATCCCATGCCCAGATGCGGTTCAGCACCTTTGACCGGGACCAGGACCGCTGGGAGGAGAGCTGCGCGGAGATGTACGGGGGCGGCTGGTGGTACAACAGCTGCCAGGCAGCCAACCTCAATGGCATTTACTACCTGGGGGGCCACTACGACCCCAGGTACAACATTCCTTATGAGATCGAAAACGGCGTGGTCTGGCTGCCATTTAAAGCCTCTGACTATTCCCTCAAAATTGTTAGAATGAAAATCAGGCCCCTAGAAACCCTGTAGAAAGACAGGCTTTTGATATATATGTTATGACCACAAGATGAAAAGGGTTTTTTTTTAATATGTATGTGCATGATGCACCTTTACCCCGTGAATTTGAAGGCAACTGGACACATCTGTGGCTTAAAAAATAAACAGAGATTAATTGTTAAAAAATCAGTTCTTTTGTCTTATTTATAACTGATAAACCTTTTGAAGGAAATATTGATTTTAAAACCCTTTTTGTATAAAATTTGTCTATGTTTTTGACTGTGTCTTTGACTATGCCTATGTCTTTGGCAGCTCACACCTTGACTGGAGATAAAAATATTTATAATTTCAATAATTTACTTTGTTTAAGAGTGCTAAAGAAGTAAAATATTTGAGAAATATGTTCACCACGAACTCCTGCCTCCACTAACATGAACCGTGAAAGTCTGATCAAGTTCAACAGTCACACCCCTGGGCCATGCCCTCTCATTTCCATTTTGAGAGGCACACAACAGCAGCAGGAGTCAGTTCTCAGGCAGAGCCGTGGGTGGTTTGGGTTCTCACTTTTGCCACACCTAACATGGAGTACACTTTGATAAATGACGCATGCATTTTAGGACTGACTTTTAAGGATCTCTTAAGCTTTGATTTTACAATTATGGATGTAGACCTTCTGTCCCATTAATGAATTCTAGGTAGTTTATCACACATACTGTAGCTTCAAAATAAGACAGTTCATGGTAACTCATCAAAATAGAATCATAGAATCATAGAATGGTTTGGATTGGAAGGGACCTCAAAGATCATATAGTTCCAATCCCCCCACCTTCAGCAGGGACACCCTCCACTAGATCAGGTTGCTCAAAGCCTCATCCAGCCTGGTCTTAAACACTTCCAGGGAGGGGGCATCCACAACTTCCTTGGGCAACCTGTTCCAGTGTCTGACCACCCTTACAGTAAAGAACTTCTTCCTAATATCTAATCTAAACCTCCCCTCTTTCAGTTTAAACCCATTTCCCCTTGTCTTGTCATTAGTAGCCCTTATGAAAAGTCCCTCCCCAGCTTTCTTGTAGGCCCCCTTCAGGTACTGGAAGGCCGCTATGAGATCTCCCCGGAGCCTTCTCTTTTTCAGGCTGAACAGCCCCAACTCTTTCAGCCTGTCTTCACAGGAGAGGTGCTCCAGCCCTCGGATCATCCTGGTGGCCCTTCTCTGGACTTGTTCCAACTGGTCCATGTCTTTCTTATGTTGGGGGCTCCAACACTTCCTTGTCTCCAATCTCACTGGCCAGCATGTTTCGTACCAGGTAACGATATAATCAAATACTAGCAAAGCAGCTAGCTCACTTTTAGCCTTTTTTCAGCACTTCTCAAGTACAGTCACTGTCTGACATTTTTTGAGAGTTTGCTGAAGAGCAAAGACATCTTTACAGGCATGTGCAGAGAAGTGTCTGCTTTTTGAAAAGGCCTTTTTGTTTTACGCCTTGCACTTTTGTTCCCTAGCCTCAGTGGAAGCCTGCTGGTGTGGGTGCTGAACATTGGTGCTCAGGTAGTGAGATGGTGCCAGGATGTCTCCTCCTTGTCCTCCTGGTGTCCACAGGTTAAATCAACATCAGAGGTTTTAGATGGGAATCCATCTACCACTAGTGATCTGGGTTGCCTCCTTTGTAGAGGAAGGCAGTCCCCTCTGAGAGAGGGTTGATCCTGTCTACCCTGCTTGGGAATTCCTGTCTTCGAGACAACCTCTGCTCCTGGCTACAGAGGGAGCCTAGACCACTAGCTTCAATGAAATACCCAACCTCCACCTACCCTACGATTGCAGTCACTAATTGCTCTAGCCCCACAATAGTGACTGTGTGAAAGACACACCAGCCAGGTCTTCTAATATTGTATTTTATTCTGTGATTAAAGGATATGGGATGGTGGAAGGGATATTTTGAGGCACAGTACGTGAGCCAGGTCCCAGGAAAGGGTATATTCTATCCAGCGTACAAGATTTGAACTGTGAGTGGTGATCTACCCATTTGTTAGATGCGTATCTTTCTACTTTATTCCTCCTCAACTTGTTACACAGGTAGTTAAAGCACCTTTATGATATAAAAGAAAACAACCATCCCTTATTTGGTGGCATGTGTTTGCTTCTCCCCAGATAATGCATAAATACTCAGGAATCATGTGAAGAAAACTTTCATTTTAAAGCTTTATTTAATTTTTAGAAAACATCTTAAAATAATCCCCTCCTTCTTCAAATGTGGTATAGAAGTCCTTTGTAGAAGAGTGAAACAAGTTGGATGTTGGGGTTTTTTATCAGAGTTATACTACTAGTTACTTCTCTCTTGTGAACAAATGAAAAATGGAACTAAACACACTTGTGAGCTATTTTCATCGGGCAGATTTTGATTTACAGTTGACATATAGCTTTTCAATTCAGGTCACAATATGCTTGTACATATGTATTTGGTTCTCATAGGTGAAGACAAGCCTGAATACTGTGTCTAAAAAGATAACCACATACAAATATTAAAAGAAAATCTCTGATTCTGTACATTTTGATAACAGTTACTGTGGAAAGTATGGCCTGATTTTCATGCTCATCTTCTTCATTGAATACCATGACCCTTTCCAGTTCATCCATACAACACCATCATCTGTACCATGTTTTGCCATATCCCAGCTGTAGGTCCCTCCCCAGTAGTATCTGCCGTTGGGGTTGGCTGAATGGCAGCGGTTGTACCACCATCCACCACCATCTTCTTTGGAGCACTGTTTTCTTGGATCTGCAGTTAGCCTGATGAGGGAAAAGGAAGTGTTAAGAGTAACAGATAAACAGATCAACACAGTACATACACCTGCTCCTGTACTGAAATTTTCAAACCATTATAAACATTTAAAATCCTCTCTGAACTTTCTGTAAAAGACTGACCATCACAAGTGTTGGTTTATATCTTTAAATTCTACAATTTAAAGACATAAACCAATGTGAAATGTATGTCTCAACCTAAACTACTCCTTTATTCATGAAATGTAATCAGGTTTCTCTCTAATAAAGAGATATCACATAGTTTAGAAATACAGTGCTAAATTATGTACTTTAGAATTGAGCTCCTGTCTTCTGAGCAGGCAGAACTTTGTTTTTTAAACAGGACATGCTACCTGTCTCTTTCCTCAGGACCCATTCTGTGTTACTGGAGTGAGTAGCAATATTCCTTCTTAAGCAAGACAGTGCCCTCAGCACTGCCACCATCAGTTTCTGACAATGAATATATTGCATCCAAATTTGATGTTTTGTCTATGGTAATGTAATTCATGGAATCAATAAAATTCAGTGTGCTTGCTTCTTACCTGGCTGTGGAGCACCACTAACCTAACATAGTTTTACCTGCCCTTGGCTATGCCAATTCTGCCTTTGGCTACACCAAGGAAATGACATGGACATTTGGCTGGTAACTTGCAAGGAAAAAAAACGTATTTTAGGATACAATGAACTGCTGTGAAAACTAACATTCTATATTCAACTCTATTTTAAGCAGAAACATACAGCCTCATAATTTTTTTTTTTTAATGTCTAATGCAAGTACATACCATCCATCATTGTCTCTGTCATAAGTACTGAAGAACATGCCATTGTGAATTGTCATTGTCCTGTTTTCTCCATGCAGCTGTGAAGCTCCTTCCATTAGTGCATTGCCTGCAGTGCCTTTGTAGTTACTAACTGAAAGCTGATACTTGTTTCCTTCATTCTGTATGGTGAAACCTCCGTAATGAGCTGATACTTTATCACCATTCCAGTCCTCCATTTCAATTAAAACTTCAGTGGGGCCTATTTTGGTAAGCTGGCTGATCTTGTCATTTCCAAGCCAATATTCACCTAAGAAGCAACAAGTGAGAGCTCTGTGAAATAGACTTCACAATATACTTCAAGGCAACTTTATGATTTGCTTATAGGTCTGCCAAAGTGGATTAGTTAATTTTAAAAAATCAAAGAGCTTCAAGAAGATGAGAAAACACTTTCAGCAAGAAGAGCTCTTCATGTTTCATGCTCAGCATTTTACCTGGCGTATCACAGTAGTTCTTCCCTCCACTCTTAGCAACATTTCCAAATCCTTTTTTATATTGATCCCATACTCTTCCAAAATTGACACTGCCATCCTGGCGGTTCTGAATCAAAGTCCAGCCTGCAGGAGTGACAGCATTTAGTTTAAATTGCCATTAAGAAAAGAGCATGAAATATTAAGACACAAGTCTTTTATCTTCATCTCAAGACAAGCAGAGCATATGGCTTCCTTGCAGCAGGTCTGAGTTTTCACTGCTTATGAGCTCAGCCTTACCATTTTTACTCACACTGAAGTAATATCTTGCTTCATAAGGAAAGGCGGAAAAAGCAGAACCTGAAGGACAGCCCTGGTCTTTTATCTAGTGCATAGTAGCAGGGTAAGAAATGAACCAGGCCCTTCTTGTCTGCCCACCTATATACATTGTCCATTCTAGTCACAGCAAGATACATTTTTATTTATCAGCCCCATCCCAGCAATTTATTTCCATTTTCATTGTAAAAGTATCCTACTGTGCATCTGAAGATGAACAGGACTTTTCTGAATGAGTCAATCAGACTTAATTCTCAAGTAATTACAAAAGCTCTAACTCCGTATTTGTTTGTACAAAATGCAAATTACTAGTAGGTTTTTTTTTGTAGCATCCATATTAATTAATATTTTAACAACATAATTATTTCACACTAACCTCCATTATCTGTCTGCATGTCACAGTACACTCGATATGGTTTGACGAAAGGATCTGGCTGGATGAGGTACATTTCAGATACCTCACCTCCCTTTCTGATAATATCCTCACATTCTGCAAGAATAAACCGGAGATGCTGTTACCAGAAGAGCTCTGAACTCCTTCAACAATCCTCCTATGCTTCAGTTTGCTGATTACAAGGGCACAATTTTAAATATACATAATCTTACTTTAATTTTGATTTCTGTGAGACATCATGTGAAAGGATCAGGGAAGAAAGAACAGTGCACTTGCATTGTTCTACTGTTCCAAACAGGAATTTCTAGAAGTTCAACCTGAGTGATGGAAGACTGTATATTTTTCAGTGACTGTTTGAACTAGACAAGCTTGTGAAAGCAGAACCTTTCTTGATTGAAAAAATCAAGGGTAAAACTATGTTAGTCACAAATGTATCACCTCTACCTTACAAAGACCCTGAAGCATATATTTCTTTAAAATGCTACTGGCCACTAATGAAGACTGATATTGGGCTAGAGGACCTTTGGCGTGGCCAGTACAGGCATCCATAAAAGATTTTTTTCCTTTAGGATCACCTTCCGTCTTTTCTGTTGTCCTAATCAATGGCACAGTCTTCAGAGGAACATTCACACCAGTTGAATCAAGCATCTACCAATGTGCACAGTGATAAAAATGGGAAAAGAGATGTCATTACAGTTAAATGAGTACCTTTGCCTGAAACCACTGGAATATTACAGGAAACAACACATGGGGAACGGCAGTAGTCAACCTGGGTTGCAATGGCATTTTCCAGTTTTTGTATCTTTTTGTGTAAAGAATCCACAACTGCACGGAGGACCCTGAGACTAGATGGGATGTTATTGTCCAGGTTATCCTTTATATAATTATAATGCAATTCCACTTCAGTGTTGTACTGAGAAAATATATCATCATTGTCTAGAAAAGCAAAGAGATGAAAAGCAGATTAGTTTTAACATGTTTTCCAGTTGTGAAATAATGAAGAGCAATCTGTAAGCACAATTTCAAAAGTCACTTCTTTCCTTATCAGGGAGGAGGGTATGCATTTCTTTTGCTTATCTTTCCACAATGTGCAAAAACTGTTGCAGAGATTCTTGGGAAAGTGGTACATGTGTATTGTTATTTCTTTGTTAGCTAGTAGATTTATCAGTGGTTCTGCCACAGAACCACAGTAACTTTCTTTCCAGGGAGCCATGGTGCCAAGCCAGGAGCTGGGAATAAAGAGATTGGATGGACACAAGAAAGCAGGGAAGGGGGAAACATATGACTCTTATGTTTAAGTTTCTCATATGAATCTTGCCTCAGTATGAGATCCATTCCTTTGCTCTCTCAAAGGATATTTTTTAAGATTTAAGATGACATGGTCATGGAACCCTACTTTGCTGCGTATTTGACTATATTTAAAATTTTTTTTTAGGAAGTCCCACTGACAAGTAATAGTAGTAATGCCAATAGACCTGCACTACTGTTTATACCAATAATTCATAGAAATAGCATACCTCTTCTTTGTTTTTGCCTCTTTACCAATTTATCGTCTAGAACAGTCACGTATTCATAGAAAGTTGTAGAGGTTTCAGACAGTTTGCTCACTTTGTCCTTTAGATCACGAACAACTGCTTTCACATTTTTTTCCTGTTTTACCAGTGTAGTTTGCAGCTCACATCCAGTTGGGCACAGCACTCCCTTAAGAAAATTAAAAGGACTGTGAATAAAAGTCAAGATAAAAAGTTTCGAATCCCACCAGTGAATGACCATACCTTTGAACACACTGAATAGTTAGTAATGTGAAACCACATATTTAAGCACCTAGATAAGGACTCAGGACATTCAACTTCTATGAAGAAGCTGCAGCCTAAAGGGCAGGAAGGAGCCCTGTGTCCCCCAGAAGGGTTCTTTTGGTGAAGCTCTTGGGAAAAGCCCTCTCTTCACACTTTCTTGGTTCACTATCTGCTTTTCACTTCTCTGCACTGTTAAATGTTCACTGTGTTAAGCCACCTGAACTATGATTAAAGCCTGTCAGGAACTACATGCTGCCTGTGCATGGTTATATCTACCCCTTTCCTCTCTCACTGGCCCCAGAGAATCAATCATGCTCTCTACACCTTGTTGCATGTATCTCTCATATGAAATGACCAAATACCTTTCAATAAAAAATGATCATCTCAAGAAGCTGAGCACCCTTGCTTCTGAAATAAGCACTGCACTGTCAAGGACAACAGTCTTTTAAAACCAAAATACTCAGGCAGCAATGGGACTCCGCCACAATCATGTATTCATTAAGCTTTAACAGACATCATTTGTTGGAAAACTCCATGCTCAAATTTGCTCTCAGACACTCAGATGCCTCTGCACACTGTTACAGCTTGCATTTTCTGTCAGAGAGCACAGCAGAGACAGTGTGATAGACTACTGCAAGGCAGGGAGGAGCATGCTGGATCTCAGCATACTTCAAAAACCGTAAGAGCCGGGGCAGTGTCTGAGGGTAGACTATAATTACAGTTTGAAACAAATTTTAAGACAGACACAGGAGATTCTTTGTTTTTGCCCCTTAGGGTTCCTTGAGATTATCTGAAATTCAAGCCAGAGCTTCTGCAGAGCTTTTTCCTGTTCTTCTTAATAGTTACCTATGCAAAGCAATGGGGAAAGCGCAGGCTTGGCTAACCCACAGATACTTCCTTTCCTCATTTACGGTTCAAATCTCATCTCCCCATCTTGGCTGTAGACTGTCTGACTGACTAATCCCATGGATGCTGTGGCATGACTCTTCTGAATGCAGTCCTACCAAATTCAAGCAAAAGGGTGCAAAGTTGGGCTGCTTTAAATGAATAATCGTCCCTTATCTGGTGAAGAAAACTCCATGTTGGGCAACTAGAAGACAAGGACAGCCTGTCACCAGCTGCACCAACGGGCAGACACCCACCAGCTCCTCTAGAGGATGCTTGCAGCCACCAGCATCTGGGTAGATGATAGTTTCTTTCTTGTCGCTCGGCTTCACCCGCTTTGGGGGCCGGGGCTGGTACCCGACTCCGCTGACAGGAGGTGCCACGGGCCGGAGTGTGGGGGCTGCTTCCCGCCTTTTGTCCACAGGTCGGTGGCCTCGAACCCCGAGCTGAGGGCCGTCATCCTGCAAAGCCAGGGGGAGAGGAAACTCTCTGAATCTGGGATTCCAATTGTGAAATGCTATGCAGAGGGTGGAGGCACCTGTTCAGCCCTCTTTAGTATTTTAAGCAGCAAGGAAAACCATGGAATGAAATGAAATGAAAAACACAGTAACAAAAATATTATACTGACATTATATAAAAGTCATTGCTGTGCCCTCCCTTGTAAGACTAGTCACACCCCCTCCACCTAGATATAGATAAACTAAAAAGCCTTCAAACCAAAGCAAAACAATATCTCAGTAGTCCATTCTGACCAAGGAATAAAGTTTATATAGTTCAGAGCCTGTAAGCACCATGAAATTTGAAGTAGTAGGATATTAAAAAAAGTAATTAGACATTCTTGGGGTAAGAATATTCATCATCATGTTATCAGTGTCCCACTTTTTCACTGGACTACAGGAAAATATGTAAGGTCTCTGAAACTCAGGCCACAGTCATATACATTATCAAGTTTCAGGCCACAACTCAGATATTAACTAGCAGAATTAGGAAAACCATTCAATAACATCTCTAGGGTAGGCTTTTAGAGCTCCCCCAGATGCATACATTCCCCATCACTGCCAGAAACGAGAAAGTCTAAGAAGCTAAGCAAGGAAAACAGGCTTTGCTCCTAAGCAGCTGTTAAAACTAAACTGTTTGAATTAATTGTTTGAACAACTGGATCAAAATCTTCGACCATCTCCAATCCCACTCAGACTTAGCTACAAATACAACACATTTTAAGGATCCAGGACTAGAGGCTTCAAGTAGTTTTAAAAGTAGGCAGCATACAAATAAAAAAAATTGCTGAAAATTATTTAGCATCATAGTTTTATCAGCAGTCAATATACAGACACAAACACTTAGATCGTATAACAGAAAAAAATCTCATTTCTGATCACCCTGACCAATTTCATTTTTTGAAGGGATTTTTAAAATATAAAAAACGTACTGGGATTCTAAATTGTATTTCATATTAAAATACTAAAACAAAACTAAATATAGGTTAAACTGTTATTTTAGATTGATCCTCATTGTTCACCTTTTTGTTTAACAATTGTTACCTCTCCATTTCAAATATAAAGCTTTATGATGTGGTAGTTAATTTTTTTGCCAACCTTTACTGAATCCATAGAAAATTTTTTACTATCTTTGAGACAGAACATGATTAATTACATATTTCTTCTTTTTCCCACCTGACAAATTAATTATCTTCAACTTCATATGTCAAAATCGCTAAATTAAAATCCTTAAATAAATTCAGTTAAATAACTAATTTTAAAATCATACATTCTTCATTCCCTACAGAGAAGTAAAAGAAATAGGAAGAAAATATATCCAAAACTAGAAAATACATACTGTGCAGTTACATATACATGAAGAAATAATATAAAGGTTATTTCTTTGAACACTTCAGGCGGAAAAAGAACATGCACTGGATCATTTTTCCCCACAGCTTCTACCTTAGCTAACCCACATAAGCTGAGTAGATCAAGCATGCAATTAAATAAAATTAATCATTTTTACTCATTATTATTATTATTAATTATGATCAGTATTACAACCTCCTCGTCATAGTCAGTATTGCTCTGGGATTTAATGGAGGAAACACAGAGCAGGAAGAGCAGGAGCAGTTTCATGGCGCTGGCTCGCTTCAGCAGCTCAGTGACCTTCTCCCACCAGCAGCTCTGAAAGGGAGAGGTCCTCTCTGTCTCCATATATACAGGCGGCAACCCTCATTTCCCAGCTTGGCAGTGGTAGGACGAACCCTTCTGAGCAATCACTGCATCTCTGTTAATATTCAACCTTTCTCTTCAGTGTATGCCTCAATACATTGGTTGTTGAGCAATTTCTCTGGACAACTCTTATCTACGTGTCCCAGAGACCTCTGTTGATGCTGGCATCAAACAAATGCTTAAATTCTTAAAAGTACCTCCTGCTCAGTTTACACAAGGTTACCATATTCTCAAAAATTACAAGCCTTTAAAAACAGCTGAAAAGGTGATCATCCGAAGGAAAGAAACATGGTCAGACGTAACAGTCTGTGACATCTCCCTTTTTTCCTCCCTGCTGAAATTTGAATGTTTCAGAAATATAATATTAAATTTGAATTAAACTCACATCATACAGATTGTTACATTCTTCTAAACAGTTCTGATGGTCAGTAGATAGCTATGCAAGTCTTTGGGTCTCTATAAGTACAAGATAAAAAAAGAGTATCTTATGCTCATTACATTAATAATTTTGCATGAAAAAAAAGTTTTGCTCTAATTAAAGATCAGAGTAATATTGAAAGCATAAAACAATGCCATTCCATTACTTTAGAAATATGAGATTGTAAATGAATTAAAATAATTAAATTTTACATATTAATTTGCTGGGGTTTTTTAATACAAAAAGTATACGTTATAAACATGATTTTAATACTGTTAATAATATTTTAAAAGAACACAGCATGAAGTTATTTGTAATCATAATGGAACACTCAAACATGCTTTCTGATGCTTTAGAAGAATATGGCATATCACTGCTCTCATATTAGCAGAGTCTTAACATTTCAGTGTCTGCATATCCTGTAATTTTCTTGTGCCTTATAAATGATTATAATATACTGAATTAAATAAAATGTGCCAAGTGAGGGCCAGTACACTTTTCTGAAGTCATTTATATCAATGTCTGAAGACATGAAAGGATGCAAGCCAGGGGCTGAGGTTCCATTTCAAAGACCAGCTTGGTGGAGCTGGAGATTTTGTGATAAACAGAGATGAGAACAGCTAAAATCGCTTGGTTTAGGCCTTTTTCCTGTATTCATGCTGTTGCCAGAGTTCTTGTAAACTAAATGGAGATTCCTGAAATATGAAAACTGTTTAATCTACCTGGTTTAATTATTAAACAGCTTGGACCAAAATCATCTGTGGCTCAAGGAGCTCTTACTCCCACTGAATTCGAACCCTTGCATGAGGAAATCACCAACACTAATAGATTCGGAAGAACACAAACATCTCCCTGCAGGCATTACAGAAATCTGCCTAAGGCCAAAACTGACACTGTTAACATGTTATTTCCACTTAAAGATGCTAGTCAAGATATTATCACTGATTCTGGGCATCTCCTAACCTTAAATGCAGTTTTACTCCCATGTACTTCTGAGGGAAGTTCAGTCACTCTCATCTTACATATAAGGAAGGAGCACAGTGATACTGAACCCTTGCCCAGGGCTTACAGGTAGCTCATTGTACAGTGGAAATAAAACAAGGTCTCACTAGTCCTCAGCACGTGAAAGACATGGACCTTTTGGAGCGGGTCCAGAGGAGGGCCACAAAAATAATCAGAGAGATAAAGAAAGGCTCAAAAAGTTGCAGTTGTTCAGCCTGGAGAAGAGAAGGCTCTGGGGAGACCTTATTGCGGTCTTTCAGTACTTAAAGGGGGCCTATAAGATGGGAACAAACTTTTTAGCAGGGCCTGTAGCGACAGGACAAGGGACAATGGTTTTAAACTAAAGGAGGGTAGATTTAGAGTAGATGTAAGGAGGAAATTTTTTACGAGGGTGGTGAAACACTAGAACAGGTTTCCCAGAGAGGTGGTAGATGCCTCATCCCTGGAACCATTCAAGGTCAGGTTGGACAGGGCTCTGAGCAACCTGATCTAGTGGAAGATGTCTCTGCTCACTGCAGGGATGTTGGACTGAATGACCTTTAAAGGTCCCTTCCAACCCAAACCATTCTATGATTCTACGATTCCATGAGCTAGAAACTTAGCCTTAAATTATCTTGGCTCAGTCCAAACAAATCTTAATTAAATGTATTATATCTGTCCCAAATCCATTCTGAAACCATCACCATGTTCTGCAGTAACTTATGGTGTCCTTCTTCAAGCATTAAGTACTCTTCATGCCCCTGTGAAGAAGCGTGGCTGTGTCTGTACAGAGGGTGTTGGGGACTGGATGAGGAGGGCTGGGGCAGGAGCCCCCATGCCTGCTGCAGAGTCCCAGCATGGGAAACCCCCAAGCTTTATCTGCTTTCAGATGGGATTTCCCCTTTGAAACTCAGCCTTTGACCCTCCCAGCTCCAGTACTTTTCATTGGCTTCCCCAAGAAAGTTGGGTGGTTGAGTGTCCCTGGAGATTTACCATGAACAACACATGTACATCATACCACAGCAGGTTTGTGGCTTTGTGTCAAAAGAGCAGATGCCCCAGGACATGGGTCATGCAACCACTCATCTGGTAAGTGGAGGCCTTCTCTATGCTGCAAAGGTTTTGCCTGGAGAGTTTTATCAGCAAAAAATAATCCAAATCTAGAACCCCATACAGAGCAATCTATACTGGCAAACATACGTGTATACAGAAAAACATTTTGGGAGCAGGACTTAATCTATGTTAGTTAGCACCCTGGTTAAGAGATGTGATTTTTTCTCTCGTGCTTGCACCGTTACAGTTAGGCTGACACTTTCTAAGGACTGAATAAAGCTTTATGAACAACCAAAACCATGGCTTAAATTTCTTATAAAAATTCTGTCAAAGAGTCTTTCTCTTCAAAACAGGACACCTAATCTTTTTCCCATCATATTCCCTCCTCCAACTCATGTGGTTAATGAGAAGTTGTTCCTGGACTTAACAGGGTAGTGATGCCACAACACACCTGCTGTAATAAAGGAACTGTAATAATACAACATGGACCTGAGGCTGTTCCAGGACATCCCTTTGTACTGTATTTTTGTACTGAAAAGGCACTTACGGGCAGAGGTGTATGTGTGTGCTTTGAGGAAAAACTATTTGCTTGCTGCCCCTTGTGTTTGCTGTGCCGATGTGTCTGCCGCTGGTGCAACTCTCTTTACACAAACCCCTGCCAGGAGAGTCACGGTCACTGGATCGCGGCTCTTCAGAGCTGAATGTTCCCTCCAAGGTGGTCTTGGGGTGGAAGAACAGAACCTTATTGGGCCACAATGAGCTATAGTGTTTACTAAATTAAATTTCAAAATAGCAGTTGATTTAGAAATGTCCTTTTTAACAACTACTGTTGTAATAGTGTCATACTATGAAAAGAATATTGTAAACTTAAATGTTCATCTCTGCTGAGATGAACGTCCTCATTTCTTGCTTTTACTGGTAACAAATATTACTTCAAAGGTTTCTCATAAATGAGAATTAATGCTACCTTCATGTTCTAGGAGCAAGCAAGTTCTGAAACATTAATGAGTGGGGCTGTTCACTTGGGCCTTAAAAGAGCGCTAACAGCACGTGCAACTTACTAGTCACCTTCTTCTAAGTAATAATTTATAAAAAATAACATAGCTCATTATTTCCAGAGTTGCAGCTGCAGCTGACATGCAAGAAGACATCAAGTAGCTGCATATAATAACGAAAATTAATAGACTGCATATTCTAATTAATACTGCTGACATGATTTATTGAAGTCCTGGGACTAAATTTCACCATAGACTAAATCCTTTAGAAAAAAAAATAATTACAGAGATTAATTTGTCCCCATATTTTCTAAAGCATTACAAGGACACCGGGAGATAAGCTGAGATTCTGAATTTCTGAGGGGAATGTTTTCTTGTAAAAAAAGGAGAACAACTACATGGCCATGTGAACACTAATAATAATAGTAATAAACAGCACATATGGGTGAAGTCTTCTTGCAAAATATAAATGGATAAATTTTTTTTTGGACTGCTACCAGCGTCTGTATTTCACTTTAAAAAAGCAGTAAAAACAAGCCTGATTTTTTTCAACAAACAATATAAAGGAAACAACTATTTTATGACACACTATATGTAGCCTGAGATTAGCCCTCAGACCATTTCCACACATCAAATCCATCAATCAGTCAACTGAGCAATCAACAGGCACGTGCTACTCTGTGTGCAAACTTAAAAAAAAAAAACAACCTGTTTGAAATCCCCTGCCCCCAAAATCTTCTTTTAAACCTTGTGTATCTTCAATCTAACCTCATCAGCCTGGGAGGACACAAAAGACTTGCCCCACTTTGACTCACTGCCCCGTGGAGTTTGCTCTCTAGGTTGCAATATAAGCAAGGCCAGATGACTGGTGCTCCCCCTCCTCGAGGTGCCATGCTGACCTTTACTAGAGGCTCCAAAACCCATCCGAGACCCCCAGTGTCACCGGAGGGACTACCAAAATAGGTCCTCGTGTTAAACACGAAACCTGGCTGGCTTGGCTTGAAAACAAGCTGGCAATGCTCCTCTGCTGTTAGTGGCACAGGATAACGGACATCTCACGCATAGCTCAACCCCAGACCAGGGACGGGGGGTTGAAGCTACTTGGACCACATTTCTAGATATCACTGTATCTCAAATAACTAAATATAAACCACCAGTGCAGCCACCAGAAAATGACCCATCAGCTCCAGAAAAGAAAAGAGGTGGTCATTATGCCAAGCAGGCAATTTCTCTGCCAGAATCCATCCCAAGCTACTACCGTCCTGTGGCTAATAAAGAGGACAGGTTTGAACCATCAGGTGTTGCACTGGATTACTTTTATCCCCAATCAGTTTGCACATTGTTCTCGGCTCAGACCCACGCACACAGTACGGGGCTGGTGTGGTGGTAAAGAGCGACAGGACAGTGGGGCTGCAGAAGATGAGCGTGCCAAGTCCCAGCTTCGGCTCGAGAGGACGACGCGTCCTGAATTTAAGAGCAGATGAGGGTACGTGAAGGAAGCAGGTGCCTGTCTGCAATCCCCACGCGTGCATTTGCTTACTCTGCTTATGAAGGCAAGTGAAAAACCTGCCGGCGTATCGGGGTACATTTGGGAATGAACGACA
>NW_010303577.1:0-13000 GCF_000700745.2 Antrostomus carolinensis
TTAACCTGCTGCATTCTTCCACGGTGCAGCAGATTATCATTGAAGAAAAAGTACTGGAAAATAAGATTAAGATACCATACCGTTATTCCCTCATATTAAGTTATATCTGGATGCCACTGATGCATCAACACAACAATTACACAGGTATCTATTTCATGCAAACCTCTATCCTACATACAGTATTCTGCAACAGCAGAAAAACATTTTCATCCCCGCTGCTTCATCAGTGGAGCACACATTCTACTAGACAGAGTTTTAAAAAGTTTTAATATGGTATAAAATTAAGGCTTAAATTAACCCTTGAAAATTTAAGGACAAATACAAGCCACTGTTGCGCAGGTTATTCAGCTCAATACCTTCTACTGATGTATTTTGTGTCCAAGTTCCTGTTGTGTACAAAGAGTCTGCTTAGCTCTTGCTGCAAGATATACTTAAAGATAGTTTCCAGATGAGCAGATCTTTAAAGTTCAGATCACTTCTACAACCACTAATTTTCATGAAGTTAACTGTGATTTCATATTCTAGCTACAGATTTTTACAGTAAAAGTTTTACTCATATTTAGCATATTGCTCGACTATGCTGCACTGAGATTTCTAAGCATTAATTAGCCTCTCCATAGACCTACAGGGTCTGACAAATTAAAACATGATGCAAGAAAAAGCTGTGCACCCTTGCAAATACTTCTACATCAAATGATTCTTCTGGTATTAAAATGGTGGGTACCAAGCAAAGACTGAGTATGTCACCCTCTATCTTGGCAACTGCACCACTCAAAATCTCTTAGGGAAAAAAAAAAGAAAAAAAAAAAAAAAAAAGAAACCTGCCAAAATACACTCTGAACAAATTTTAACTAAAATACTTTATCTCACAAATAACTGTGAAATGATTTCTAAAATACTGCTTTAAAACATTTTAATTGCTGTATTTCAATTCTATAAAATGCCTTTTTAAAATTAATATGCATCTCAGATTAAGTTACTTTAATTCACCTTTATAACTTTATATACATAACTATAATTGCCCAAAGTAGGTATATATTCTATAATCAAAAATTATCATTGGTGTTTAAGAATGTACTGTATTAACTAAATACCTATATATAAATATATATATGCCACTCCTGTATATTCAAGCTTTTTTCACTCAAAACATGCTTTACTTCTGTAACTACATATTATTTTAATAATAATAAAAATAATTTTAAAAAATAATAAGTCCTCTATTGTTTGTTTACTTTTTAGATTGGGAAAGGAATATCACAGGACCAGTATGAGCTGGCATGGATCAGCCAGAAGCAAGAGGATCCCTAGCGAATGACACCTCTGTGCTGCTCTCTCCTGTGCTGTTGGCTTTCCTGAAGGACTTGTCTCCTTGCTCACAGCTGGAACACACCTCCATGTTTCCATAATACCCAAGATATTATGCTGTTAGCTGGGGTACCTCAGTTCTTCTTTAGCTACTGGTTAAGGAGAACTAGCTGACAGTTGATGAAGTCATATACGGTTCAAGTCCTCTTGTAAGAACCTTACTTTTGATCCTTCTTGGTTTATAGTTTCATTAATCTATAGTAAATTAATTTCATAGTAAACCATTTAGTCTTTGTTCTTAGAAAAGATGCAAAAGTCCTCAGAAGTAAAAATTGGTGATAAAAGATAAAGGCTTTCACAGGCTTTAAATCATGATTTCCAGTAGTACCACCCAAACAGATATGTACAGAGAGTCTTTAAGGTCAAACTTTGTCAGTCAATCCCCACTCTCATATCTTACTTAAATGATCCTCCATGAACAAAATTTTTCTAATTCCTCCTGTAATTAACTCTCTAACACAATCAAGCTATTATGTTTTATATCCCTCCATTAGATTTTAGCAAACCACATGGCTATCACTAAGTACCTGCAGTGCAGAAAAGTAAAACTGCTCAAAGTACTTTCAAAGGTGGTAACTGAAATATTATAAGTAGTTCACTAAATAGCTCTTAATCAGATTAGAACTGTTCAGCAAATGAATGTCTTTTGTCCATAAGTCACTGACTCATATATATTAATTGTCCTCCTTTCTGAAGTAATATCAGGTAAAAGTTGACTTAATTACTGGACAAAATCCTCAAAGAGTGAGGTGAAGATAAATCACTTACAAACAGCATTTAAAAAAAACCAGTCCTAGTGAAGCTTTTTTGTTTATTGAAAAGCTGTTAGAAAATGTATTACTAACTTTAATTTGCTAGACTGCACTTACCCAAAATAAAGCTAAGCTATTTCTGGACCACACCACAATTCATCAAGTTAACTTATTACATGAGAAGAATTTCTCAATTGCCTCCACCATAATTTATTTAAAATGAAAGTAAAAAGAAATCACAAATTAATCATCCTTTTCAATTATCTCTTTCCCAGCTTAGTGGGACTGCTTATCTTTAAGATTTTGTTTCTACTAGTACAACGTAAGACTGCTCAGTGAAGTCCACTGAGCATCCAATTTAGTACCATGTTTTGGCTAGTAATACGGCTGCTGCCCTGACATTTTCAGTCTTCAGAATGGTTACAAGAATCAAATTGAACTGGCAAGAACTAAGTTGTGAAGTCAAAATCTGAGTCACCTCTGATGACTAATCAGCATTCAAGTGCTAAGCATGTATTCAAACCACTTTATCTTTCTTGTTTACCATTACTGAAAACTACTTCAACAACCTGTAGTTTGATGTTTCAATGAAGCAAATGCATTTGTAGGGATATTTCATGTGGCAAGCAATGGAGACATTTTTAGGTTTTTATCATCTTATTAGACTCAATTCCTAGTCCCCAGAGGCCGTAATTCAATAACTGCAGGATTAATCCAGAAAAAAGCAGTCAGAAGCTAAAACCCACTTGAGAGCTTTCTAATGAATCTAAGGAAGGCTAACCATGCAAGAGTGGTGCACAACTTACCAATGACCTAAGAAGTTTTTATGGAGCAGTGGTTCTTGCTATTCTAGTTAGGCACTGTATCCACACTTCAAGAGCTATGCTTGGATTTATGGCAAACATGCCAGATGCTGGTCTTTGTCTTCATATTTTGATTTGCAACAGAGGTTCGGGGGAAAAAAAATCTTCCCTTTCTAAGCTTATTAGAAAAAAAGATGCTAAGAACCCTACACACTGATGGGATATTCTTCTAATTAGCAAGGAAAACATAGTGCACTGCATACTTGGCTTTCAAGTGAGATGGCACTAAGCTTAAGTCTTAACTTTATGGTCCTTAAAAGGGTCAACACTGATAAAAGAAGAAATCCATTAGGAAAATGAGAGAGTATCAGCCATTTGTCCCAACATAAAAATAAAATTATTAATGTCTCCATTTTTGCCTGCATGTCACCTGGTATCTCTTGAGTATGGGTTGGCTGCAGCAGCTGCTCACCAGAGACACAGGTGGCTGCTAAGCTTGCAGTCAGCCCTGGCTGCTGCAGGATCTAACCAGAACTCTTGAAGGGCCCATATCTTGTCTGGGAAAGGAAAAATCTCTCTCCCAATGCATTTGGCTCCCTCAAGATAGTATTTTTTTAATGCATATGAAGGGATAAATTCACCCCACTCTAATGGGTTCATTTGCTTCCCTGTAATGCACTGGAGAAACAGCCAGGCCAGGCCTACCTGGAAAACAAAGCCTTATGGCTGTAACCTCCCTGCTTCCCTGCACACCTCCCTGCCCCGACCAGCTGGCTGCCTCTGTGGCTCCCCACCTGCTGCATCACCCAGAGGATACCTTTGACTATGCAGAATCACACTTGGACAGAACAGAAGAATGAGAATTATTAAAATTTCCTTTCATCAACTTCAAACAAGGAGCAAAATTAACCCAACCAAGTCTATACAGACTCAAAACCAAGTATCTCTGAATAAAGTTCTGCCACAGCTAAGAGACCAGCCTTTAAGAAAAGTGCACTCCCAGCCTTTGCTTTGCTGATAAGCATGCTATTTCTGCTTCAAAACCTGCCTGCCACACAGCAAAGAGGAGTTCACAGGTTACAGCTAGGACACCGGGGTTGCAGGCTCCAACCTAATATACCCCTTTTGTAAAGAAAGGCAAAGTCTTCTGGCAATTCAAGCCCAGCACTGAACCTGCTTCAAAACCTGCCTGCCACACAGCAAAGAGGAGTTCACAGGTTACAGCTAGGACACCGGGGTTGCAGGCTCCAACCTAATATACCCCTTTTGTAAAGAAAGGCAAAGTCTTCTGGCAATTCAAGCCCAGCACTGAACCTACCCAGCACTGTTCAAGGCAGACTGCCTGTATAAATAGCAAGGGCAGAGCGTAATCCAGCAGGCCTGCTGGGGAAAATGAGCTCCTGAAAGCTCTCGAAGCTGGGCTTAGGTAAGCACCTCTTGCCACAGTTAGTTTCCCACTTTATTTACACACACTCCACCATAACACTGGCTCCAAATTACAATAAATTGTTAATGCAAGTAACATCTCAGCTATTTAATTGCTAGGGCCAGCAGTCTGTGCTTTAAGTACGGCCCATATTTCAGGTAATGCATATTCCTCCCAATACTGGACCACAAAAGGTACATAAAGACGTGCACATTTACTTCTGCAGTCTACAAATGTGACATCTAATTCAGTAGCACTTTTGCATTCATTTGGGCTGGGAATAAAGGGTGGTGCTAACTGAAAAAATCCTCTCTTCCTACCATCAAAATGAAGTACATTGACTTAAGAAACATACTCCAAACACATTTGCAATTCTCCTCACCTCAAACTATACATAATTTAATTTCACTACGTTTTCAGTCATCTCAAAATACTTAAGCATGAATAACTCAGTGAGACAAACTGTCTCTGTTTCGAGCACCAAAAATATTAAAATTGTTGTTGTACGCTCATGGTCAACTAAATGAAGAAGCATGTCTGGTGTTGGCTCTAGCCTGGTAGCAAGGTTACTACAACTTCTTTAACCACCCCAAAGAGAAATTCTGTTGAAGTTAAAAGGAAGCATAAGCATCTCAATCTCAAAATAAAAATGCTACATATTTTCACATAGTAACCTGTCAATAAAGAGCAGTGCTCTACTCCAGAGCAAATAGCAGCACACCATGAACAAGCAACTAGTTGCTTCTCTTAGTGAAGTCAGAGCAGGTACTGATCTCAGCCACACATTCATGTCTGTCCATGAAACTCATGCCCATATTCCCCAGAAATGACCACACAAAGACAAAAAACGATAGTTAAGTTGCTACATTGCACCCGCAGTATTACAACCCAGTGACACGCTGGTAGCCTAACACAGACATCTAGATGACACTGACGGGCTCAAAGTATACAAAGCTACAATGTTACTTTCATACAGTTTTAGCTTGAAAAACTTCTACACATACATTAATTTCTTCAGATAATATGTTGCCTTAAGAATTACCACAACTTATTTAACAAAGTTGTTAAAAAAAAAAAATACAGTAATTTTGTTCATTTTAACTGAGACTTAAACACAGACATTAAATTAGATGTTAAATCCTTTACATCTAATATTAAAGATTACTTTCCCTCAAAGTTGTGTTTTTATCCTCTGGATACTCAGCTATGGCAACAAACACACTGTAGATGCTGTGTACATGGCTAGCCTCATAACTAAAATGCATTAAAAAAACCCCATATGAGCCAAATTAAAATATCAAATCCTTTTTGTAAAAGCAGAATTTATTTCAAGTCCTTTTTAAAGAATGACCTTATCAATGATCTCTAGGATGAAGGGCTTCAAATTGAATAAACTCTCAATCACCCAAGGAAAAGTTGAGATAGAAGAAAGTTCCTCTTCAGAAGGTAAGACTTTAGAATGTAAAACTTGCCATGATCAGAATTTTCAAAAGAAATTGCCTCTCCAGTTCTCCTTTGTGCTCAGCTACATATGAGAAGCTATGAGGTATAGAAAAGGGAATGCTAATTGAGTCATTGAGAAACTGCTTTATAAAAATATGACCTATGAAGTTTCTACTTCCTGCGAAAATTAGAAGAGTAGTGCAGTATCCTCATGAACCAAAACAAGCCAGACTTTAAGACTTAGTAGTATCCTTTTAAAACTAGGATTAAGTTTTGCTAACAGAGAAGGGGTGAAATAAGCTGCCATTATGTCTTAAATTACTCCAAATACAGTAACTATTTGAGTAATTAATACAACTTTGTTTCTTTGTGCCACAGTTCCTGACATCATCTAAATTTTTCAAAACAATGTAATTTAATCATCTGGGAAACTCTACTTGCATTGCCATGTACGGTCTTACACAGAAGGCGGACAAGTACTGGTTTGTAAGAAGAAAACTAGAAGCTGTAATAGGATTTCTCCCTTCCCCCTGACAAACTGTAGATGCAGGTTCAAGGTCCATAACAAAGATAAATATACAAGGCTCAGCTGTGCTAATCAGAGCATTATTTTTGCATCAGTATAATTCCAGACTCACTTGAACAGAACTCCTCCTGGTTTACACCACCTAAAACCACCACTGGGAGCACAGAGTAAAAGTGGAACTATACTTTTATTGACAGTCTTTAAAAAAAGCATCAGCTTAATAGAACAGTCAACATTTACTTGAGATTATGTTAAAATAACATTCTAGGTTTAAAAATAATGTAAAGTATAAAAAACTATAAGCCCAGCATTGATTTGTTTGACTGACACTTAATTTACATATGCATAATTTATTTTTCTATGACCCCCAACTTCCAAATATGCTCAAATTCTGATTCATAAAATTATTATATTAATTTCAGTGAAAGGAAACCTATATGAACCCTAAAGCATTTTGCCTTTCTGCATAACAACATCATTTTTGCCTTTTCCTTGGCTCCAATTCTTCATCAGCAAAATAACCATATATGACACATTCCTACTGAACTTTTTTTCTTTCTAAATAGCAAATCAGTTCTTAAAGCTGAACAGCAAATAGCCCAGAATAAGAAAGATATTTCAGTGGAAAAACAATAATCAAATCACAGAAATAAAAGTCAAGGTTCCTTATCCGTTACCCAGCTAATTTCCTTGCCCTTCAGCAAGTGAACTTTTTCAGACATATCATTTATAAACAGCCAGTGGCTATCATCTTCTTCATTAGCAGCTCTGTGCTCTAAGTGCATTCTATTTTAACTTAAAATATTTGTAAATTCTTCAGTATTAATATTTACTGTCCAACCTGAACATGTTCATATATACAAATGCACATACCCATTCCAACCAAAGCCAGTAGAAGGTTTCACATCAATTAAAAAAAAGACACCAAACAAACAGATATTAGAATACACAGTAAAGGTTAAAATGGACAGAAGTAAAATGGATCCAAATTGCAATAGCTCAAATGTTACTCTCTCAGTTAGACACTGCTTATGTAGGCAAACTGGAATGAGACAAAGATGGGAATTCCCTAGGTGCACCCGCACCACCACCCAGGATCAGAGAACTAAAACACCGTGACGAGGATGTACCACTGATATACTGTCTGTATATCAACTGAAGAAGATGACAACCACCCCAGGTTATGTGCTCCCCAGGGCAACAGAAGAGGTAACCGAGGGCACAGTTCTATTCCTCACTTTTCCCCCTTAATCTATTTTCCTACATAGTAATCCTCCCGTTCACAACAGGCAGCTGGGTCCTACCTTCCTCGCTTGTTGTCCTGGTTTTTAGCTGGAACCGAGCTGGGTTTCTTTCCAGTAGCTGGAACAATGCTGCGTTTTGCTTTCAGCCTGGGATTTGTCATGAGAGAGACACTGATAACACACCAGTGTTTGCATTTTTGTCGCTGAAAGTTAAGGATTTCATGTTTTCTTAGACTACAAGATCTAAGGGGGCAAAGAATACTTAAATTGATAAGCTAAATTGCCATTTGGATATGCCAATGGGATATTCCATGTCATATCACATCATGTCCAGTATATTAGTGAGGGTCTCTTCCTCTTTTGCTCTCTCTGACTTTCACTCAGGCTCTCGCTCTTGCAGGATGGGGGTTTCAGTTCGGGATTGTCGCTCCTCTGGGAACGAGCTGCTCCTCTGGGAACGAGCCGGGCTTGGTCAGTGGGTGGTGAGCAGTTGCACTGGGTGTCACCCATTTGCTTTTTTTTTTTACTGTTATTATTATCACTACTATTTTAATATTTGTACTATTTTCACTTTTATTTCTACTATTAAATTGTTTTTATCTCAACCTATGAGTCTCTTTCCCCTTGCCCCAATCCTCTCCCCTGCCCCCTGGGGGCTGGGGAGTGGGTGAATGGCTGTGTTGGCTGCTGGCCAAGGGCTGGCCCAGTGAGTAAGAGCTGCAAGACTTCAGAAAACCCCGGCACCTTCAGCAGCATGTATGGCAACAGTGGTAACGTGGGGGTGAATTTCGCACAAGAAGCAGTAGGGCAGATGGGACAGTCACTCCTCTTGCATAAAAGGCTGCTGTTAGAACAAAGGCTAAAGCACCAATAAAAAGTTAACCTTCCACCAAAACTTTACACAATAAAACTAGTAAGTCTTCCTGCAAGGATTTTACTTTATGCCAGACCTTAACAGCAGGTGGCACATAAACAACAAAATCTGAGTAAGACTGAAGTCAGTCACTGATGCAAAACAGACCTCCTGTTTCTGTGCACAGGTTAGTCATGGACACAGATCTCATGCGTGAGGTGCAAATTTGACATTGGTTTTACATCTCTGACCTTTCCAAAAAAAGCACAGGAAATATATGGATATAAAGCACTACAGGGACAAGGTATAATTTCAACAGTATTATAATCATAGCAGTAATAGCAACAACTGATTCACATCAATGTGACTGGAAAAATCAGTCCTTTTAGGTTCCATAGTACAGCAACAGTGAAAGGCATTGAATATGGAACAGGAAGTATATAAAATTTGGGGTGATTCAACGGCATTTTTGAGTTAATAATTGCGAGTGTAGAGTCAGTAACCAGATCCTATAAAAATAAGTACAAAAATCTATGTAGGATAGAAGTATCTGTATTCCTGAATGGTACTTTTTTCTTTAATTTTGTTTGTCCTTTTATTTGAATTTGGCAAGTCCTCCTATCCTCTTGCTAGATACCTCTACCAACAAAGTCACTAATGAATTTATGAAGGATGTATAAACAAATTAACCAGAGAATTTACAGAAATTTGCAAAGGAGATTCTGCAAAACAGCATTACTTTTACTTATAAGCACTCTGTCCACCTCCCATAATCAGTCTGGAAGAAATAAGAACAATTAAAGTGAATAAATGTTTATCAATGCTTGTGCCCTTAAACCAGGCTACAACCAATGCTGCTTGAATTTCTTCCAGAAACACTGACCACTTACCCCACTTTCTGGGGATAAATAAATATTAAAAAGAAAAAAAGCCAATGGGAAAATAAGATTTGAGTGACCTGGATCTGAGAAGTTTTCTCAGCTGAGAATACTTAATGTCAAGCTATTATACCCACTTGCAAGTGGGACTGGCAATGAGGACAGAGAAAATAAGAAATGGCACAGTAACCATCTTAAAAGCCAGTTCTCAGCTCCCTTTCAAGGCTTCCTACTTCAGTCTCATTCCGAAGAGGTGTTGCCACTTCTGTGACAGTGTAACACCTAATCACATCTTTCTCCATTTTCAAATTTTGGTTCACCATTTGATTTATTAGCTCCACTGCCAGCCTTCTTCATTCATAATTCACCTCTTACTGGCAAGACTGAAGAAAAAAAATTCAGAAGAGCTAGAGACTGACTGGTGTATAGGATATTCAGCTGAGCTCTACCAGGAGAGGCTTCATGGACAATACAGCTATTTATCACAAGCTAGCTAAGGCAACCCCTTGCAAAGCTTGGTTATTCCTGCAAACCAAACTATTACCATGCATAACGTTCTCTGCTTCTCATAAACTTCAAAGCCTACCTTGAGGCTCAAAAAAGACGACTTACAAGCGTTAGCTGCAGCAATGCTGCTTATTTACCCTCTCATTGGCTTAAACAGGACCAGATTCCATCCCAAGATTGCAATTCTTGCTTGCTTTACTAACATTTAATAATTGTTACCAGTGCAACTATATTAGCAACCACCACCACTGCAAGGTCTTAAAATAAACAAATCCTTCAGCTTATCCTAAAATAATTTTTCGTAACAAGTCTTTTTAGAAAAGGTGCTCAGCTCCACCTGCTGCCAGATTTAGATTATTTCTCTCTGAGGCTGCACAATACAAAAGTATTTATTTTCCATTTGTTAAACACCTCATATGCATGCAAAAGGCAGAAGTCCAAACTGCTGCTATGTAGATACCTATCAAAGCAAAAGGCATACCTCCTCCCCACAGGTCCATTAGCACATCTCGTTATGGCTCTTCACAACAGCAGTACCCATCCTTGGAGGACCTGTCTCCAACTCAGAAGTAATTTATTGTATTTTGCCCTTGTTTGCTATGATAATTATAAACATAGAGACCAAAGGGCACTCAAGCTAGGCTGCCTAGCAAGACTTAATTAACTATTTCAAACAGATACACAAAAATCACTGGGAGGGGGGGCTGGGGGCGGAAAGCCAGTCTACTAAATATTAACATGTTCTCTCACTCTGACCTGGTAACACTATGAAAATCCACCCACTAATCACACTGTTGTAACTTACAAGTAATTTTAGAAATGGGTGTTTTGCACCTCATGAGAAATAAATTCTCTTAATAAAGGAATATATTCACTTAAAGAAAACATCTTACAATGAGTTTAGAGGTTCTTGAATATATTCATTATTGCTTCTTCCTTTAGCATGCATTGTTTGGGCTCACGAAATACTTCTAGTGAATAGCCAGAACAATAGATATGTAAAATTCCATTAAAATATATGTTCAAACAAGCATTTACAATTATAAAATTCTAAATCAGACTTTCTGAAAAAAATCTTGCAATATAAACAAAGCAAACACCTGCATAAAATATTTTAATCACCTGTCTGGGGTGACCTGTGTAATTAATATATGGCTTATCTGTGTCAATGAAGCAATTAGGACTGGTATTAATAAAATCTTTAACAGAAACAACCAAACGAAAAAGAAAAACCCACAAACTTTATACCCTTTTCATTTTTATAGGCTTGATTTTGATATTATTTTTTAAAGTGTATTTTCTTTCATCTTAATGAAGCAAAGCTAGATATACACTGGAGTAATTCAAAACAGAGAAGGGACTGCGTGCCTATAGACAGAGCTCTCTTTATGTACTTTGGTGGGGGTTTGGTCATCTAAGCACAAGTACAAAATGCTTTAATAGCATGGTAGTTTAGTGGAAAAATAAAGCATTCTGAAACACTGGCTGTCAGTCACTTACCTTTTGCCACTTGTTACACTTCTGTTCTCCCTGAGCCAGTCATCAGAGCAGACACTGACTTTTCTAACACTCTCTCCTCTTGAACAAGATAAATTGACTTATCTACTTGGCACACAAAGAGGGCAAACCCACGAGAAACACACTTTTTCCTCTTGATATGCTGTACAAATTTTTATTAATGTAAATCAATCTGTGATATATGTGTTTTCCCAAAATAGGAGGGGATATTTTTGTTTGTTTATTTGAGGGTTTGTTTATTTAAGTGAAATAAAAATTAAAACCGTATTGGTTGCAGTCACCTTTTCCAAAAGTCCTTTGCTGCCCTCATGTGTTTCACAGAAACAGTAACTCTTGAAGTCTACATACAAAATAACTTCTCCCAGCAAGACAACAGCTTCTCTTGTTAATGAACAAGACATAGTCTATGGAAATAATAACTGAAAAATAACTGCAAGTTCATCTTTCTTCTAGTAAAGCTGACTGGTTTAGAATTTAAGGATTAGATATTAAAAATAAGAAAATTTATTCAGGCAGAGATAATCACAATTTCCAAGCATTAGTTTCCTCAGAAGTCAGCAAGCCCGGGCATTTGAACTAGGGACAGAGAGACAGGACAGAGAGAGGCACAGCTCACCAAGTGACAACCTGCCAGTGGGGCTACCCTGACCCCCCATTAGTTTAATCCTTTGTCTTTTACTTGCCAAGTCTGTGCATACCCACTCATCTAGATATTCAAAATACATTGATCTGTTGCATTTCATACAGTAGCGTTTCTTTTTCAAACTCACATTATTGGCTAAAATGCTGCAAAAAAACCCATGCACCAGCATTAACTCTGCACCTCACGCTTTACAAAGCACACACTCCAACAACACAAGTTTGCTGTTACACAACACAGCGTTGGCAGCAAAACTTCACACCCTCGAACTTAAAATCTCAGCGTGAGGAAAGCCTCGTGTTTCCCAAGCAGAGCACTGCAAGGTTCGCTACTGGCACCACAGGGCCGGGCACCTGCGCTTTGATGTTGTGGTACAAAATTGCAGGGGAGAAAGCAACAGAAACACCTGAAACATACACAAGGTTTAAACATACAAATATTCAGTTGCAAACACTGCGTAAAATTAACAAAATGGTGATGGAAAGTAACAAAAATGACTGTTGTAACTTACAACAGCCTAATGACGTTTGCAATGGCAAACACTAACCTGTTTGCTCCAGCACATGACTAGTCTCTAAGGAAACCAGTGAGCCACCATAGGCACACACAGGTTTCTTTCCAGTATTTTCTCTCTTCTAGCGTCACCTAAGGGCACTGGACACGGCAGGCTGCAGACACTGCCTGCACAGCACAGGGTGGCTCTTCTCTCCCCACCAGTTCCTTCCCTTGCTGAAACCTATGAACTGTACTTCTGTTGCCTCAAAGAAGCAACCACGCCTTCTCTTGCCTACGGGCAGCGCAGTTTCCAGGTTCCAGCTAACTTTCCTCTCAGCAAAGGCCCAGCATTAGCTTCTGACCTAGTAGTTAACTGAGCGCTCAGCACCTCTTCTCCCACTGTTTGCAGCCCTGCGCGCCTCGCCGTGCATCTCCCACACGGAAAAACACTGCCTGAAACACGGGCGTCTTCCAGGCGCTGCCGGAACCCTGAAAGACAGTAAAACCGGCGGCGGGGCACCCGCACCGGCCGCGGGACACCCGCACT
>NW_010303578.1:0-344 GCF_000700745.2 Antrostomus carolinensis
TCCCAGCTGAACTCAAACCCCAGTGCTGTTCTGGCTGCTGAGAAGAACCAGTTCTGGCCCAGCTACAAACTGGCCGCAATGGGATGCAGGGGCTCCTCCAGCCCATCTGGAGCCTCCTGTCCCCGCCGATGTCTCGCAGACGTGCTCTCTAGCCCAGGGTAGGCTGTGATTAAAGAATGATTCATGCTTCGCATGGAGGGTCCTTCCAGCAATCCGTCTCCTGAATTAGTTTCTCCTGGGCAGAGGTAAGTAAATCAGGGCGGCTGGCGGCGAGCCCGGCCGGACAGTGTCACCCCGGGGCCTCCCCGCGGGTGATGGACGGCTGCGTCACCGCGGCGGGGTGA
>NW_010303578.1:412-1684 GCF_000700745.2 Antrostomus carolinensis
AATTATTCTGCAAATATAATTAGGTACAGATGTACTGAATAAGTAATACTAAAATATATTTATTTCCCACTACTCTCCCAACTCCTGCAGCCCATTAAAATGCGTTACTATGATAATTTGTCAGGAAAATGACAACATTTATTAATGCATTAAAGTTAATTCCTAGTAAATTAGTAATTGGCTAAACAATGCCACTCAGATTACTGCGCTGGGGCTTTTAGCAAAAGAGAGAAATGTGAGAGCCAAATTATTTGTTTTCTGTGGTTTCTCTGTCTCTCCTGTGCAGCGGTTGCAGCTCCAGGCAGTCGGGCGGGAGGGCGTGGGCAGACAGAGCCCCTGGCGCCGGGGAGCCGAGTGCTGCTGCCAGCACGTGCTGGGGGTCCCCAGCCTCTCGCCCACCCTGGCCCCGTGGCTCTGCCGCTGTGGCTACCCCATCATCCCACCTCCCCGTGCAGGGCTGGAGCAGGGATCCCGCTGGAGAGCCGCGGCTGCAGAGTGCTCCCCGATTCCCAAGCCCGTGATGCAGAGGCAGAGTCCCAGCAGGCTGCTGATGTATGTGCCGAAAGACCCAAACCTAGAAAATTATGTAATTTTTCATGTACACAACTGGAAATATTTATTGCAAAAGATAAATGCAAACACACATTTGCACTGTTGCTCCCGGCTGTCTGGGCCCTTTACGCTGACTGCAAATGTAATCTTAGCGGGGTTGTTTGGGATTTAAATGTTGATGTCATTTCTGTTTGAATGCAAAGAGCTTCAGCTATTTGTTAAGTCCAGCTCCTCCAGCCCCGGCTTTCCATCTTGTTTATTATACAGAAAATAACAGAGTGATGTATGAGTCATCTTCCCCGGCACTGGGAAGAGAATTTCAATTACGCTTTCTTAAAACATTCACCCAAAGTAAACCCACATTTTTAGAAACGTTTGTGAAATGCAGACGGGAGAAGACCCAGCGAGAGAGGAGCTTGTGGAGGATTCCTCACGGCAGCTGCAGTTAATGAGCCCTTGAAAACAAAACACTTTCTCTACATTTTGCTTTTTGTGCAGCTGAAACACTTGTTTGCAACACAGGAGCGAACATTAAAGCTCTGGGTTTAGCACAGTTACATCTATCCACAGCGGTCCTGGAGTGAGACCTCCGTGTGAACACTGCTGAGCCTGCCCACCGCCGGCCCACGCCGTCCCGCCCTCCCGGTGGGTGCAGGTATGGAAATACAGGTATGGAAAGGCAGGGAGGGAAAGGCAGGGATGGAAATACAGGGATGGAAA
>NW_010303578.1:1754-7621 GCF_000700745.2 Antrostomus carolinensis
CCACCCTGGGCTCTGCCCTCCTGCTCCTGGCTGGGCTCATGGATGGGGCACTCGCAGTTTTCCCCAATTTTGCCTCTTTTGCATCGTCTTCCATGTAACGCTTCATTGTCAGAACATTTCCAGGCACTCGCATTTTTCAGAAGTGAGACCACAAACCTCCCCTGGCAGGCAGCTCCCTGACATGGCTCAGATTGTCACCGAGCCCCTTCACACCCCCAAAGGCATCCCCAGCGGGCAGGGTCCCCTGGTGGCATGCTGCACCTTGTCCCCATGTCACTGCATCCAGGACTGATATTGCAGCCACTTCACATTGCCTAGAAATAAAACCAAATATGCTCCCAAATGCTCCCTTGGTGTCATTTTAAGACAAGATCTGCCAGAGCCACCTCTATTTTCCTGGCTGATTTTGCCCACTCAGGGATTTCCTCCTCTTGGCCGCGTGCAGCTACAGTCGTGTTGTGGCTCAACCTATGCTCCCTTGGTGTCATTTTAAGACAAGATCTGCCAGAGCCACCTCTATTTTCCTGGCTGATTTTGCCCACTCAGGGATTTCCTCCTCTTGGCCGCGTGCAGCTACAGTCGCCCCCCGGGGCACCCGGGAGTGGGACAGCCTGGTCCCTGGGGTGACTCCTTGGAGCACCCGGGAGTGGGACAGCCTGGTCCCTGGGGTGACTCCTTGGAGCACCCTGCTTGCTGCAGTGGGTGGCCGGAGGAGCTGCCCGGGCAGGCAGGCCGGTGCGGGCAGGGCAGCGGGCTCCCGGCAGCCCCTCTCCTTGCTCCCGGGGAGGGCAGACGTGCACCGCAGGCCCAGGTGTCTATGAACTGATTAGGGATGACATTTGACTTTACCACATAATAAAAGTTTCCACTTATGACCTTTTCTACATTTATTCCACGCACTCCAAGATTTCATTCAGAAAGGTCATCACCAATCTTTTATCCCCAGCAGCGGCCGCAGATGCTGTATTTATCACACAGAACTGGCACTCCGGGTTCAGCCGGTGCCAAACTTTGGAGACGCAGAACAAATAAATCGCAGAGGTGGCTGCGAAGGCAGGAGCCCTCTCTCCACAAATTGCCTTTCCTGTCCGCTAATGGGGCCGCTCTCTGATAAACCTGAATCGCCAGAGCGTGGGGGGACCCCGGCTGTGATGGGGGAGCAAAGCAACGGGGTCGATGGCCGCGGGTGTCCTGTGGAGGGATGAGCACAACGGCATGATGGGGCTCACGCTGCCAACACCTGAGCCACGTCCCTTCCTTGGGTCTTCTGAACCACAGCGGGACTGCGCCGCGGGGCTGTGGGGTGCCCGGGGAGGGCAGGGGGAAGCGGAGGCTGAAGACAATTCTGCAGCCCACGCGAGGCTGCTCTCCAGACACCAACATAATGAAGTACCTGAACTGAAATCATGGCCTCGGTCACCCCTGTCTGCACCCTGGGAGGCTGTGAGGGATCGACACATTGGCCCCGTTCCTCCTAGTTCCAAGAGTATCACACAACGTTGAGTTTCTGAGAGCAGACACTTTTGCAGCCCACCCCATGAAATGAAGATTACTGGACTCAAAAAAAGCTGCCAACTGTATTGAATTAAAACTCCTCTTGCTTTGGTGCCCAAGAAGTGGCCCTTGCCCCTGCCCACTCCCCAGGCACGGCTCTCACCTCAGCACCCCTCACATCACCCTTGCACTCGTGGTTTGGTTGGACCTGCCCGTTGTTTTCTCCCCATGAATCACATCACCTGCCCTGGCCGAACACCATGGTCATTGCTGCACTTGGTGAGTGACCCACCACGGCCGCGTCAGATCAAGCAGCACTGCTGGGTGCTGAGGGGCTCTACAGCCAAAACCGTGACGGAGAGGCCATCCCCAGGACGTAACCCTGGCTGGACACACTGACACGCTGGGCTTTTTGACAGCTTGTTCCTGGGGCCAGTAAATAAAGTGGGCTGTGTCACCTCGCCTGCGAGACAGGCTGGCTGCGCACGCTTGAGGGAGCAGCGGTAAGGCGGTGGGAAGCCTGGGTGGTTCGTTAGGCACCGATGGCTTTGGAAGTAACAAGGAAGAATAAAGGGGATTGACTGATGGATATAGAAATCAATAATCCTGAAATATTTCATCCAAAGCCTCCTCTAGGTGACTGCAGAAAATGTTACATCTAAATCGGGTTCCCAGACGGTCCAGGAACCAGTATAAGTCGTGGTGTTGGCTAGTCCCTCGCGCTTTCAGAGGTGTGATTGAAAGGGCTTGTGCTGAGAGCGAAGGTGTGGAGAGGTGCGAGGCTGCGGGGCCGGCAGCTGCAGCAGAGCTCTGCCCCAGAGCAGCAGGTGTTTGTGGGGCTGGGAAGGGGCTGAGAGGAAGGACAAGGGAAAAGCCAAACTCCCACTCCTAGGCAGTGGAACAGAGGGAAACGCTGGGACCTTTACACCAAAAGAGCATCCCACACCCACCACCGACACACGGCACAAACACCGCTATGGTAACCTGGCTTGTGTTTCTGTCTGTGCAGGATGCGGCCCCGAGAGCCCAAGCCCTGACCGGGAACACGTCCTACATGTGCCACTGGGACAGCACAGAGGGGCCTGGGGCGATGAGCTGAAAAACCCCAGAGGTCTCTCTCAGCAACCCAAAAAGCCCACCAAGAGCAGGAGCATATGCCTGACCAGCTTTGGGACCATGGAACATCGCATGGAAATGGTGTTTCATGGCAAATGCAAAGCCATTGCCATCCACCCTGGGACAAGCTGCAGCAGTTGGGTTGTAGAGCCCCAAGAAGGGTTTAAGAGCAGCTGGGAGAGGTAAACAGCTGTGAGCAAGGAAGTTATCAAGAGGAGGATTTCATGGCAAGAGGATTTCATAGCAAAATTATTTCATACAATGTAAAAGCTGCAGGGTCAGGAATTCAGCTTGGCATTGAAGAAGACAACCTGGCCCAGCTGGTCTGGCCGAGCTGAGTGGCTGCAGAATGCTTCGGCTCTTCCCAGGGACAGGGAGACAGCAGCAAACTGCAAAACCCTCCCTGCTGCAGCTTTCTCCCACTGATTTTCTCTTTCAGTGTATTCAGTGCTGCGGTTTTGGTTCTGCTGCTGAAGTTTTTGTGCACGGGTCCAAACTGACCCACGAGGACAACGCTGCCGGTAGTCACCCCCCGCAGCCACTCTGCCAGGGCACAGGGAGGGACAGAGGTCACAGAAGACGCTCTCTTGTGTCCTCCACAGCTCCAGCCAGACAAAGCATTTTTAAAGCCTCTGTCAGGTCCTAAGTAATGTGGGAAGTTTTTTCTTAAAAAAAAAAATAAAAAAAAATAAATTCACTCAGTTGTCACGTTGCAAATGTTCCAGTTACACCGTGACAGAACGTGGTGTGAACACTGTGAGCCCCTGGCAGTGGTCCCTGAGATCCCAGAGCTCCCAGCAATGGTGCATCCTCCTCGGAGGCAGAAAGCAGCTCGTGACCTTTAGGCTTGGGTGTGATTTGCACCCATCTTTTGTGCCGGCTTCTTGCAAAGCATGGACTCGGCCAATTGTTTCCAAGCAAGAATATCAGCAAAGCCTACAGGATTTCCCAACATCCCTACGCATGGCCATGGGGAGCCAACTCTTAGTTGTGGAGCTGCCATGGCCTTCCCTGGTGAGGCACTGAGAAACTGCTGCGTTACTGGTGTCCAGAACTCAAACACACCGTGTTCACCGCCACATGTCTTGGGGTGTCTGAGGGGACAGGGACCTGTTGGCGGGCGCTCCATAAGCACCGAGAGCAGCCACAGGCAGCCTAAGTGAGCCCTGGGGCTCACAGTGGCCTTGGGAAGTCACAGCTTGGTGGGAGCTGAGCTCCTGTTGCAGGCAGTGGGGTGGGGGGCCACACACCTCCTGCTCTGGCCGCAGCGGCAGCGGGCAATATTTCAGCAGCTTGACCAACGAACACCGTAACCTGATGACTGATGGACCAAGTGCTTTAGCGTGAATTATGGGCCTAACATGATGCTAACAGTTATCGATTATAAAATAAGTCTTTGTCACCCAGGACTTCGGAAATCTTTGAGGGAAGAATGAAAGCTATTTTTTAAATATTAAGTGATCGATATATTGAATAACTGACAAGGGATAACTTTTCACCCAGCCGTCTGCTGCCGCAGGGGAGAGCAGGTCTCAGGGGATGTGAGCAGCAGGCGTGTGGGAGTCACCCCGTGGAATGCAGGGGATGTTGGGCACGTGGAGGCACCTCCCCACACCTCTCCCGAACCCAGGCCAGCACCTGGGATCATCATCATAGAATCCCAGACTGGTTTGGGTGGGAAGGGACCTTAAAGCTCATCCATTTCCAACCCCCCTGCCAGCAGCAGGGACACCTTCCACTAGACCAGGTTGCTCAAAGCCTCATCCAACCAGATGAGAAACGTAGAGACTCAGTCACGCAACTACACCCGTCCAGTGGAGAAACACCACCACGATAACACCTTTAGAGACAAAGGGTTGTGAAAAGTGCCAGAGAGAATCGCAACTGCAGACACTTGTTTTTGTCCCCCCTTCAAAGGAGATTGATTTTTCAATTGGTTTTACATGGGAAAAGCAATAACGACATGTAAAACTTGATTAGCTGGTGGTTTTGATTTCCTAAACTGGAGGAAATTATTCGGATTTCCTTGTGTGTCTATGCAGCCCCGCAGCACCGGGTCGAGTAATGGGAGATGACTTTGAGAATCCCTCAGAAACACGCCGGGACCGGTAGAAGCCACTCAGGTTGCCCCAGGTGGCCCCACAGGCTGCGGGGCAAACGAGGGGCTTCTCCCGGTCCGTGCTGCTCGCCACGATGGCCGAGGCTCCTCCATGGGCCAACACCGACACCAGGCGGCTGCGGAGCGCATGACCGACGGGAATGGGGACGGGGATGGGGACAAGGACAGACCCAGGGCAGCCTGCAGGCAGTTGTCCCCGTCCCCTTGCCTACGAGCCCCCCCAGCTGCCCCATCGCCCCCCTGCCCTGCCTGCACCTCCCTGCCTGCACTGCCCTGTTGTCCCAAAACAGGGTCTTTTACCCGGTGTGCCGACGCCGACATACTCACTGAGTCGAGGTATTTCAGGATGAGAGGAAATGGGCTCCAGTTGTGCCCAGGGCAGTTGAGATTGGATGTGAGGAAGACTTTCTTTGCTGAAAGGGTTCTGAGGCACTGGAAGGGGTTGCCCAGGGCAGTGGTGGAGTCCCCATCCCTGGAGGGATTGAAGAGTCGTGTAGACACAGTGCTGAGGGACATGGGTTAGTCGGGGACTGCTCAGTGTTGGGTTCATGATGAGACCCAATGATCTCAAAGGGCTTTTCCAATCCAGGCAATTCTGGGATTCTGTAATTTGTTTCCTATTTGCACAGATATGGGTGCTCAGTGGTATTCCACAAAGCTAGCACACCAAGTTTGCAAAACTTCACATATTTATACATTATTGATGAGCTTGTTCCACCCACTATACATATGCATTGCTACTGTACTTCAGGATTGGCTCCAACTTATTTCGCTTCCCTTTTAAGAGTACAGTACACACAAAATTCACTAATATGGGGTGGGGGGTCAGTCTGTTCAGTGCCTAATGGAGTCGGTGGTCGCGATCTCCTGCTGCCGCATTTACCTTTCCCCCAGTTTCTGCAGATTCTTGCTGGCTTCATCCTTCTCGGGCGATCATCCAGCTTTTGGTGCCTTCTAGGGTAGGACGTTCTCTTTTCCTCAGCCTCTGAGCTCCTCTCCAAGGGCACAGTTGTTAGTGAGGCCTGCAGAGTTTACACAAAGTCACTGGGCTTGCACAGGCAAAGACAACAGGGTGGTTATACTGTGAGACAGGACCCAGACTGGGAGAAAATTCCGCTTTTTGCTGTACACCTGTCCT
>NW_010303579.1:0-336 GCF_000700745.2 Antrostomus carolinensis
GGGACGGTGCTGCCGGTACCGGGAACAGCCGTGAGCTGGATAAACCCCTGGGACAGGGCTGGAGTGTCCGTGGTCGGGCAGGGAGCCGGTGGGGACGGTGTTTGGGACGGTGCTGCCGGTACCGGGAACAGCCGTGAGCGGGATAAACCCCTGGGACGGGGCTGGAGTGTCCGTGGTCGGGCAGGGAGCCGGTGGGGACGGTGGTTGGGATGGTGTTTGGGACGGGCAGAGCTGCTCACCGTGATCTTTGTCCCACCCCGGGGTGCCCCACGCCGCGGCCGGTGGCAGACCAAGGTGGAGGACATCGTGCAGGAGGTGTTTGATGCCTGCAAGAGC
>NW_010303579.1:449-811 GCF_000700745.2 Antrostomus carolinensis
GTGTATGGCCCCCGGGCGCCTGCTCCCCCCCCGCCACAGAAACCCCCAATCAATTCATTAAAAAGCCCCTAAATCGGTGACTTTGGTGCCTGCTGAGACCCATCGCCAGGGTCTGGCCAGTCCCTGCTCCTCACAGATGCCACCTGTGGGTGTGGTGATGGTGGCTCATGGCTCGTGTCACCTCTCAGCCAGGCTGTCCCTGCTGCTGGCGCTCTGATCCCTGCCCTGTCTCTCTTCCAGGTTCCTCCTGCAGCGGGAGAAGCATTTCCATTACCTGAAGAGAGGCCTCCGGCAGCTCACCGAAGCCTACGAGGTACCGGTGCTGCCAGCTCTGCCCCACGGCTGCTGCTGGCATTGTCACC
>NW_010303580.1:0-36829 GCF_000700745.2 Antrostomus carolinensis
GGGTAATTTGTCTGTATTCCTCCCAGGTTAGAGTATACAGACTTTTATAGGAATAAAAATGATGGAGTGATCTCTAAATCAAATGTTTCATTGTAGGACACCACAAGTTATACAAGAGGTTTCTGGTGTGGTTTTACTGCTTAGTATCTTTGGTTACTAAATACATCTACCATTTATACATGACTTACCTTAGTAATTCCACCTTGATGGAGATAATGGTGGCTGCTTTTAAGATTTTCCACCACACAATTCAAACTGTTTGCAATTTTTTTTTTAATGTTTTGAGGGAATGAGGTAAAGAAAGGAACTCGTGTTATTCTGATTAAAGGAGTAACAAAACACTGATCCAGTAATTAGGATGCCAGATAGTAACTTTTTAAAAACGTACTGGGTTCAGCTGAACCACAGATTTTCTGGCCATACCCTAGCTCTTATCCCTAAATAGGAGAGCAGCATTTCATCCCAAATGTTGTAATGAGATGGTTTTACTGCACTAATGAATATAATTTTTAAAAACCCTCAAGGCATAAGCTATGTTCTTGTAAACTTTTATGCTGAAAAGATTTGAAAAAATCAAGAACCTGAAAAGAATTAAGGGACAATCTGAAAAGAATCTAGGAAGGAAATTACCATATAGAAATGCGTTTTACAATCATCCTGCTTAAAAAAGGACTTCCTGATACAACAAAGAATCTTAGGATGTGGTTAAAGTATCACAAATTAACATAAAATTGAGAATCCAGAATATTTAATTAATGTAAGTAATGGGTAAGAAGAAGTATAATAGAACCATTTTTTTTATATATATAAACACTTTTAGCCAGGACAGACCTGCTCCTTCCTTTGTTATTATGGTCAGGAGCTAGGTAACTGAATTCACTTGCAACTCTTCAGAAAATCAGATTTTAACAAGTAAGGTCTTAGAGGTACTCCCCACCCCTCCTGTCCTATTACAGTTGCCATTATGTTCTACAGCAGTAATCAATATTCTGTTAAAGACCCTGGACCAGATTAATCTCTGTCATTGGGGTGACATAATTATAGTCACTCTAGAAGTACATTTGCATATAACTAGGAAGATGATCTAACTCTTTATAATTGCTTTATGATGTGATTTTTTTTCTTACCTCCCTTATTTAAACTTCAAGCATCACTCCAGCCCTAAAAAGACAGTTTTTGTTTTGCAGATGTGGTTGGGAAGTTGGATCATTAATAATCCTATTAACACTTGCCAAGCAAATTAAAAAAAACACAATGATGCTTTAAAAAGTAACTTTGAATCCTTTTGTACCAGAAAGGAAGACTGAACTGTGATCCTACCTTTGAACTTGAAGAAATGATTTTAGAGTCCAAGCCTCTCCATAAAAAGAAAAAACGACTTGCCAAAAATAAATCCAAAGATGGAACCAAGGAAACCTGCCCACTGGTAAGTTGGGAACTGTGGGTGCAGTCAGTAGCATTTCATTTACACTCTAATAGACAAACTCAGTTAAGTTCAATTTTATCATCTCTGAAAATAGACTCGATCTCTATGTCTGTCATTTTACATACAGCATAAAACATCTCCGAAGCAAGATGAAAAGTAGCCATTTATTTCAGTCAAACAGTAACAGCATATTTAAGTTGTAATAATTTTTAAGATTCTCACTGATGCTCATTTAAAGTATGAAAAAGTGTTGTCAGTTGGCAAATATGTTTCCCACACACAGACAGATAATTATAAGGAGTATTTAAACACTGATAGTACCAAGAATGAAAAGTATGCACTGAAAAGCTTGTTATTTATAAATGTTTTAAAGCTGTCTCTTACAGTCTTGACTAACATGAACCACTTAGAAAGACTCATTGTATAAACAGTCTGAACATCTGAGAAGATTAAGAAATAACCATTTTCCAGACTTGAATTTTCATTTCAGTGAGGTTTTAGAAACTCTGTTGCTACTGTTAATGATTTTGAGTGCTTATGCAAACTTTTCTTAGAGCAATCAGACAAAAATCCTCAGGAATTATTTGTGGGGAACTTCTTCCAAACAAAAGAAAGATTGATTGTGCTATCATGGCCCACTTTTGAAGACTTCAAAATGCCTTTTGATAGTATTCATTCATAAGTCTTTTTGTTCAGTATCATTTCTGTTGTTGTGATTTTTGTCTATGATTTTCCATCTTTTTTAATCAACCTATTCATGCTGTTTTTTAAAGAACGTACACCTGCAGCAGTGCTTGGAAACCGTTAGGAAAGAATTCATCATATTCAACAGAGAGAAGTAAGTGTGTTTCTTAGTGCCTGTTTAGCATTCACTACTGAAATTAATTTGAGAACTATTTTTTTTCTCACAGTGTAAGGAAAAGTGATTAATGATCACAGCAGCAGGAGCTAAAAGGCTGGACTTTCATTGATTTCTTCCTCTTACAGTCTCTGGTGTGATGGTTTTGTAGTTCTTCCATCTCTGAAAGCAAGCAGAAGTGCTTGTGGTGAAAGTATGTTAGAGAGATAAGGTAAACATCACCGACACTCTCTAGATAAATTGTTAACAATTAAGCAAAAGGAATACAGTACCAGGGGTTGCTTTTTCACAGCTTGAACAAAACTAAGAGAAGTGATGACTCATTAAATTATCACAATATGAACTGCAGCATTGTAACTTGAAAACTCTATTCATACTTCGCCAACATAAAACAGTTTATTTCAATAACTAAATATTAAAACTATTATCAGACATGCAGGAAGTACTTCACAGTCTAAGCATCAGCCAGAATCCATAGAAACACAAATCTGAATCCCATGGATGTCTATCATCTTCCTGGTCCTATTAATACACTGCATTTCATGTAGTTTAATGCGTTCAAGTTGTAGCCACTATGGACCCACTTGTATTAATGGATATAGCCCATAACAAGGAAGATTTTGAATCTTGGGTCAAATTATTGCATTTCATTCAAGTATATTCAGTGGTTTTATTTGACCTAATTGTATCTGCAAGCCTTTCTAATGGAGCTGTGAAATGTTAGAAATTAATTTAAAAGTTGTGACTATCTTACTTAATGCTTACAATGCAGTTAATTACTGTTTTCTATAATTAAAACTGGGAAGAGGATTGTCAACTTTGCACAGTTGGCATGATGTCATGAAGGAAATTACACCATGGATAACCCCATTTTCCTGTTGCAATCTGTAGGACATGTCTATGCCCAGCACTGACTGTTCACAGAAATTACAGCAAAGACTTATAAAGAAAACGAAAGTTCTACAGATTCTTCATGTCATTTTGCAAGATCTGTAGCACAAAGGAGCCATATTTTTTCTTTAAGAGCCATAAACAAGAAAAGCCAGACCACATCAGTTCATAAAAGGTTTTCAGGAGGGTCTTGGTGACTTCTCTGAATCAGTTCTGGTATCAGTGAACTAGGGAAAGCCTGAACTTTGTAGAGTTTTATTAACCCACAAGAATCAAAATGATTAAGATTGTAATAACCAGCCTAGAAAAAGATTCCACCGATAAATCAATTTAATGTATTTCCAATAAGTTGTTCATACAACTAGCATATTTCCAGATGTGACCCTCTCACCTACTCCAGAATCATATATCAAGGAAACCCAATATACAGCAATTTTTGAAAGGTAAAATAAAATACCGTATTTTGTTAAAATATTTTAAAAATCCCATTGTGTGTGTGTGAACAACTTCTTTTGATGTGATATTACAGTGTTATTCTTAAATCTTTTTTAGCAACGTATAGGAATTTTTTTCTTTTTTTTCATATTGCTCAACTACAGTAACAACTCAAGCTATGAAGGACTGTGAGAGGCTGATAAGATACCAAGGAGAAGTTTAAAGGGACTATAAGTAAAATGGAAGCAATAGATAAAACATGTGCACATCATTCAGAACAGCATGTGTTTCAGTCATTGCTTGATTGGTTTTGACAAGGTAAAGGAAAAATCTTTAATATAGATCTACAACAAATAAAACATGTGCATATCATTCAGAACAGCATGTGTTTCAGTTGCTTGATTGGTTTTGACAAGGAAAAGGAAAAATCTTTAATATAGATCTACAACAGATCCTGCATTGTCTAAGAGCAGATCATAATAATTTCTTGTTTAAATTGTATTAGAGCTGAAGGAGGACATGGAGAGACTTCTGTAATACTTTTCAATGACGAAAATGTTAATAAGAAGGGAAGCAGAGGTCAAATTTTTGAAGTGCAAGTGAATTCAAGTTAATGGGAACAAAATAAGAGCAATGGTAGACATAACTGTCATCATACTGGAGAGAAGAGGCTACATATATATGCCAGAGTAACTTGTGGTGGGTTTTCTTAGACCTTTCTATGCCCTCCAGGTGGTATGTACAGCCTGAGGTTGCACTTGGATAGATTTCTAAAGCCACATGGCCAATGAAGTTCCAGGAAGAGCTGCGGATCTTGAAAAAAATCAACTGCTCCTACAAAAACAATAATATGTGATTGTATCATTGGCTGAGGTGTCAATCCCAATCAGGGCTTTAAGACAGTCACAGATTAATACGGACAGATGTTTTGATATTCCTCCACATTCATCTACGTAAAGCAGAATTGCTTCAGCAGTCTAGCTATTTGAAAATATCTGCATACTTCCTTAGATACTCATTGTATCCAGTGACAAAAAGCTACACTTTATTGTGATTTAAGGTTTCTGCTCTGTTTACTTCAGTAGCACAGAATGCTATGTAAATCCTAAGAAACTGTAAATCAAACTGTTTAGCTCATCTTTCAAGGGAAAAGATGAGAATCCCCAAACTAAAAGGATTCTAGGCAAAATTACAGATGTTTCTAATTGAGCAACAGAAAGTCCTGTAGTAATGTGCAGTTACAGTGTGATGTTAAACATCCCAGTTCCACAACATTTTGCAATCCAATACTTGTAAAATATCTGCTATGAAAAGCAAAATCTGTTTTTATTGAATGCCTTGCTCGTACTTCCAGGCTGTGTCTCTTTTTCACTGTACATCTTTCATCCTGCAATAGGTACTGCAATTCTTTAAATATGCCATATTTCTTTTCTTTCCAAGAAGCTTGGGAGACTATCAAAAACTCTAAGACTGCAGTGAAGGGGTGGAGGAAAGCATGATTATGGCATAGAGAAAAGGCTTAGTAGGCTGAAAACATTGTCCTTAAATGTAATTCATTAGTTTAACTATGTAGTGCTTATCTATGATTTGAACAGTTATGAGATAGGATGAAAGGTTTGAAGAATTAAAAAGAAATAAGATGTTGTATGCAGTCAAAGAGCACAAACATACACTGCAGAATGATAGAGCAAATGTGTTTTGTTAAAATAGGAATTAGGAAAGGAGGACTTGGAGCCGTGTTATTAGCTGTTCTTTAACTGGATTTAACTGTACAGGGCTTCCTGGACAAAGTGTATAGTCAATTATTATCAGCAGTGGGTAACAAAAGTTGGATTTCTATACCTTTACTTACATACTCCTGATCACAAAGTATCTTCAGTTGATACTATCCAGAATTTGCTGGGAAAATGAGGAGGAATGGAGGGAAGACCAATTATTCCCAGTTTCTCTGCATAAAAAGCCAGAAAACAACTCTATAAAAGATGATTGCAGAATATGAAACAAAATAATTTTCCTTTTTCTTAAAATTTACATTAATGCCAAAGACTGTCCTGTGTACTAAAAATGGCAATTATAGAAGAAAAGTCCAGGTGTAGTTCTGTGCTCCAGTTTAGCTAGGCATGTTCTCGTTACTGTTAATCCTATGAAACAGTCTGGGAAATTTATGAAATCTCAAGAGATCACTGCTTTCATGTATGTGAAATGGACACTGAATGTTCCAAATTCTTTCTGTGATCCAAGCCAACAGTCTTTCCTATGATACACCATTTTTTCTAATAAAAACAAAACTGAAGCTGGGCCATGTTCATCCTCCACACTCAATGTAATTCCCTCTTGGGACACCCATATATAGCTCCAAATAATGAAAAAGCAGACCAGGAGCAGTTTTGGGGATGTGCAACATTCATGGTTTGAAAATACTTTCTTCTCCATGTAAAATGGCTAAGAAGACGTAGCTTTATACCTTCATCTTCATTTGTGCAGGACAACATCATCATCTAGAATGAAACCCCTTATACTGTAAATAGAATTTATATTGATTTTATTTTTGCTAGTGCTTCAGATACCAGAGAGGCTGAAGCATCACTAGATGGAAAACTATTCTTATTTACATTGATATTTCAGTGGATGTGAGCTACAAATTAAAATACATGTGTCTTTGACATGAAATGGGTGTATGTCATCTGTTCACATTGACATTGTCTTGCAGTATCTTTAGAGAGGGATACACACTGTCCTGATCCAAACTAAAATGAAATAGGAAAATCCTTTTACAATCCAAGTTTGAATGCGATGCAGGAAGTGGTTTGTATTCTTATTAAGAGTGTCAGTAAAATCTCTTACTTAGTTTTGAATGCATGAGTTAAATTAACTGTGATCTAAAAATTGTCCATGTACTGGGTCTGAGCTGAAGAATATGATCTGAATTTGGTTTTGGGAACTTGTTTGGCTCCTTTTGCTGACAAATGGGGTTTTTTTCTGCTTTAAAATGTATTTCTATGGATAGATGCTTTATTATTATGCTCTATTTATGGATAGATGCATCTAGAAATGAAGCATCAAATGTTCTGCAGTATCTGAATATGTATACCTATAGATTTACCAGCAATTTTTTGAGAAGTTGATCTTTAGAAGCTGTATGCTATATTTTCAATCTCTTTAGGGAGGGGGAAACATTGTGAGACAAAGTCACACTATTTATTCATAGCTTTATTAAAAAGCTGAGCACAGATTATTTAGCTTCTTGTGCTGTTATCACTAAACAAATCTTCATGTACTTCTACATCTGTTTATGAATGTCCAAAACCTGAAACAACCAAAAAGGAAGAAGTAAGATTCAATATTTTCTTGTGGTAGTATCACATTTCTCAGCCTTTATGGCTACTGAGCCTCTTCCTCTCCCTGAAAGATGTCTTTAAGATTAAAGAGGAAAGCAAACAAAGAACAGAGGAGAAAACACAGGAAATATCTGCTCTTCAGGCAGAATATATCCTTCAGTTAGACACTTCACAAACCTGTCACCAAAATTATTAGCCTGCTAATGAAAATAAAATCATATAGACATATTTTACTGAGCAGAACATGTATTTCATATATACAATGTATGTGAAAATGGGTTAAAATTCTGCAGAGCTAGTTTAATAAATGGGATGGAGAAATGAATAAAATATCTATATTTTTAACAATTCTAGTGGAAACTTTAAAAAGCTTACTAATTATTTTGAAGTCGGAGAGTTTTTTACTTAACCCTAATATCCTGCAATAGCATTGCTGTGCTATTCAGCAGTCTAGTTCCCACTGATCCGAACAGGCTTGCCCTTTTCCTAAGATACTGGTACATTTTATTTCTCTTCTCAGTATTTGTTCAATCCAGCCACACTAAAAACTCCTGCCACAAATTAAAGCAATCAAATGGATGCTGCAGATTTCCCTCTCTTTTCCTACTGTATTTCCTACTGTTTGGTCATACCTAGTCCTTTCGTAAAAGATACTGAACAGCTCTAGGTGAACAGATAGCTCTCTGTTCCCAGAATAAACAGAAGTTGAGGAAGCATATTTTAAACATATTAAGGTGCTTAAAATCATGTTGTCTGATTTTATCTGTGTCATAGATGAAAAGCTTACTTAATATTCTCTGCATTTTTTATAAGATCAAATTTATTATCTCTTTCTCTTTGTAGATCCTTTCTTTTCAATTGTCTTTTCAGATTCAAATCTAGAGTCCCTGAGTGCTCTCTTTCATTTCAGTTTGATTGGAATTGAATATTCATAATGATTTGTAGTACACCTCATTGAATGAACTTTTCTTAATAGGTATTTTGTGTCGCTTAGAGTCTCTGGAGATATTTATATTATCATAATCCCCATAATATCTGAATGCTTTTTGGATGAGGATACAGCACAACTTTTCTTCTCTTGCCACTTCTACTGACCTTAATTCAGTTTAAATCCATCTCCTTCTGAGCATTTCAAGTGGTTGCACTGCTCTTCACTCATCTTTCTTGTCCCTTTTGTAATGCATATGTCTGCTTTTGGAGATTGCTCCTGCAATCTCACCTAATTAGAAAGATGCCTTTCTGACTATGATTGAACCTAGCTTGGTTTTGTGTACTAATAACTGCTGCTTGGTCACACAAGATTTTTCACTTCTGTCTTTGATTCCTTCTCATTATTACTGTCTTAGAATTACCCGGCTAAATGTGACCCTGTTCTTAGTGAGCCAAGCTGCCTAAAGACTGGAGCATAGCAGGTCCAAGATGGTTATTTTTCTGTAGACATACCTTCAAATTAACTTTTTTTTTTTTGAGAAAAGAGCGGTCATACAAAATCCATAATTTCAATAATGCATTTCCTTCACAGTTTTGTGGAGGAGGGGAAAAAAAAAACAACCAAAAACCCCAAACAGACTAATGAGTATCTGGAACCTCATTTTCAAAGCCTTCTAGGAAAAATGGACAAGGTTTTCCCAAGCAAGGGAAATTGCAGTTGCTACACTTCATTAAATGAACATCCAACTTTGGGAATGAAAGTTTGTATGGGAATGCATATATCGTAGTATTCTCTGTGCTAAAATGCGGTCCTGGAAGGAGTGGGATCACAGGTGCAGATCCTCAGCACTGCAGACCAGGAATTCTTTTCCATTTACAGAAAACTAAACACAAATACACCTCATAAAAACTAATCAAAAGTCAATTTAAAAGCAGAGAAAAGAAAAATCTTCCTTTGTACATCTCAGAATTTGGAGAGGAAACACAACTGTATAATTCTGAGTACCACATAAGATTATTTCTTTTATTATTAGGTTACATGAGAGAAATCATATTTATGATAAATGAAGGCTGCATAACAGGTCATGACTGTTCAGTGACCATAGAGGATTACCTTCATGATTTTTCTTCATCTCTCTTCATGTCCTAACTAACATAAATTCTCGCTTGTTACAAGTCTCCATAAATTAAGAATGAGTCATAAAGACTGGACGATTCATCCTGTATTAGGAAAGCATTTTGGGGCCAGTTGCTGAAGCAGTGCAGAAACAAACCAGCAATGATGTAACATGATTATTGCCACTCATTATGATACTTTGTGCATCTGTTGAATGTATTTGTAAATGAGTTGGAAAGGAAAGTGAATGGTGAGGTGATGAAGTCCACTTCTCATACCAGAGCTGTAAAAACTAAATCTGACTGCAAAGAGCTGCAGTAGGTAATGATAGTCATGGTTCTCAGTTGCAAGGTAACAAAAAAATGGCAGCTGAAATTGAGTACTGATAAATGCGAATATATTAGGAAGAAAATAATCTAAACTTTACCTTTAGGACAAAGGACTCTAAATTAGCTTCAATTATGAAGGAGATAGATTTTTGAAAAGACTATGGATAGCACAATGTTTAGTGGACAACTGAAATATGTTCATATGCTCAAAATTGCAAAGAAAGCTATAGAGAAATGAACATCAGGATATCATTGTGTGTATATAGATATATGTTCATATATATGCACCTACATCTTCCATTCTGTGCACAGTTCTGTTTCTCTATCTCAAAAAACATACAGAAGACTTAGAATGGCTACCAAAAGAAAACAGGATTGACCAGAGGTGTGGGATGGCTCATGTTGAAGGATTTCATAGGCTTGAACTAGTTTAAACTCAGAGAAGAGGCAGAAACAGGCTAAATAACAATATGTTATGAAACTTATTGAGAAGATGACTAAGAAATGATTATTCACTCTTTCTGGTAACTCAAGGTCACTAAGTTACCAGGCTGCAGGTTTAAAATAAAACAAAACAGAACCATGATTTCTGTGCAATACAGCACGTGGCCAAGTGCTGCTCTGTATGTGAAGTATACAAAAAGATTCAGAAAAGGCTTGGAGAAATTCACGGAGAAAAAGCCATCAAGGTCCATAAGACGTGAGACCCTCGATGCACCGGGAATGGCTGGGTGTGTGCCTTTGTGCTTTCTCAATGCTTATGAGTTCTCTGTCTTCACAATAGCACAAGGGTTGCACAGTAACATGTACATGTGTATGTATATACAAGTACATATATATCTCTCTCCTTTTTGGAAATAGGGAAAGTAAAGCAGATTTAGAGCAGTAAGATACTTAGGTAAGATTCAGCTTGTCCCTTGCTGTGTTTCAGGGCACATTAGGCAGCCAGCCCCTGGGAAGACCTCAGGGTTGTGAAACCCAGCTGGAGATAATTTCCTTGTGTCCCACTTGGAACACAATACATACTCCTGTTGTGGGTGCACCTTAGTGACTAGCCCCGATGGTTCAATGTTCGATACAGTGATTTCCACGGATCTCTATGTTAGGCACCCACCTTCCCCATGCATTTTGTAAGTGATTAACTAAAGGTTGAAAATTATGCCATGCACAAGTGGACTACCAGCTAGGTCTCCTTTGGCAGGGGGTCCATCCTTCGGGGAATGAAAGAGCTGCAGGGTTAAGTAGACTTCTTATGAATCTAAGTTTTGGACTTTGGCAGAGAGGTCTTGCATGAGGATAAGGTGGAGAGAGATGAGTCAGCAGAGAGGTAGGAACAGGCTGTGGTTGTTTCCTGGAAACTCACAGGCTCTGATTCCTGGAAGCCTGTTGAGTGAGAATAGGGGAAGGGTAGGGCTGAAACAGCCTCCTCCCAGGTGTGTATTCCAGTGTGAGAAATTTTATTGTCAAGTACCAATAACTAGACAGAACTAGGCTGGCTTTCGCCATACATTAATTCTTAAATTATTGGCTGTACAGCTCCCATGGAGCTGCAGTTTCAATTAGAGATGCCACATTAAGGAAACTGATGTTGCTATGCAAATAGGTTGTCACAGCTAATATTTTCCTCATTCACCTCTGAACCAGGATCTTCTTTTCAGCACCAGGGGAGAGGCATGAAAAGCAAAGGGAGGAAATGAGATGGGATTGTACAGCCACGTTTCGATGATGGCCAGCTGCCCTTTTGTCCAGTCCTGCCTTGTTGTGGCAATCTGACACTGCCACAGAGCTGCAGACATGTGCATCACCTTCACTGCAAAGGTAGCAGGCATTTTGCAGGCAACAGCTTATTATTTCTCTTTAAATTCTCAGTCTGTTAGCTAAATTATGCTTGTTGCTGCAATCTGGTGTCTGTTAAGAGGCCTTTTCACTCCAGCTCTTCTGTAAAATTGTCCTGCCCTGAGGTGCAGGGTCTCAGTGGAGATGGTAGTGGTTGAGAATATGTATGTAAAGTTGGTCTAACTCTAGATGTGGACAAAGAATTGTTCTTCTCCCCATATATTTCATTTGGACTTGCCCCAAAGGATCACTTTACCTTGAAACTTTTGCCAGAAGAATAAAGGAAACGAATTATTCACAGCAGCTCCTGCGATCTGTCTATCTGCTGACAGCTTTACAAAAGGGCAAGCCTGCATCTGTCAGGATACACACATAAGGCAGGCTAGGAAATCAGTGTCTTTATTGAGAATGAGTTTTGGCCCACACTGCTGAGAAATATCCTTATTCATGGGAAAATGCCTGTAGTTTTTAATCTGGATTCTGCCTAACAAGAAAGAAAAATTTCTCCCTGTGGTCCCACAAAGTCTAATAACAAACAAATTATTGGGAAATTTCATAGGTGCTTTCCTGTTACTTGTACGTGTGGATCTATAGATGTATCTGAACTGGAAAAACTAGTTCATGTTTTAACAATGTTGCTGAACAAGACAGATACTGTTTAGGATGCACCTGGTCTTGGACAGACAATAACCCACTTCTAAGACACACCTATTTTTCTAGTCCGAATATGGCTTTAATGTTAGTGTTAATTGGTTGTTTTATTTTCTTTTTCTTAAATGGCTGTGCATTATTTGCTGTTTTCATTTATTTACTTCATCTCTTCACTCTTATTTTGCTTTACCAATTCCCAGGGTAAACCTGAGATCTCAAGACATTTCAGGTCGACATGCTAGAGCATCCAGTATAATTTGTCACTTGACTTCCACATACTAGTATTTCACATGTCATTCACGCCCTATGTGCACCTGAACCCATTATGCTTGATTATAAATTGCTGGTTGATAGAAAATTATATTCACAAGCATTTACTGAGCATAATTGCTCAGCAGGAAAAAATCAACCTGAATCAATTACCCATAGTGTAAGCATATTTCCCCAAGGATTTTTGGAAATGGTGGAAGGAAATGTCATGAGTGTCAATGGTACAAGAAGACATCTTTGCTACATGGGGATATTCCTCCAAAATTTTACTTTTTACAGTCAGCTGCAAGAAAGCGTAACTTTTAGTCTATGCCTCAGTCATTTAAATTTAAATGGAGGTAAAACAGAGTTATTTGAATGATTACATGGTAATCTACTAAACTATCAAAACACATACGTCACAGTGTATTAGGAAAACTGAGATTATGACTGTTTCTGTTGAAGCATAGATATTTGGGGTTAAAGGCAGACAGAGTTAAATATCAGTTAGATGCAGAACAACTTCTGCTCCAAAGGGTGTACACAAGATTTTCAAAGGCATCTGAAAAAAAATAGAAATTAGATGATGCGGTGGTTTGACCCACAGTGGGACAATGCAGTCCTGCATTCACTCCCCCAACCCGGTGAGCTGGGATCAGAGACACAACAAAGGGGGCACAGGATTAGGAATGAAGGACAGGGACGGCTCACTCACCAGTTATGATCACAGGCAAAACAGACTCAAATTTGGGGAAGAAAAATCAATTTAATTTGTCGCAAATTATCTGAGTAGACATAAAAACCATATCTTACAACACCTTCCCCCCACCCCTCCCTTCTTCCTGAGCCCAAATCACTTTGCTCCCGATGTCTCTACCTTCTCTCACTCAGCAGCGCAGGGGGCAGGGAATGGGGGTTACAGTCAGTTCACCTCTGCCGCTATTCCCACCATGGAAGTCCAGGAAATAGATGTTCCAACACGAGCTGATGATTTTTTCAAGATATAGTCCAAGTCGTGCAGATAAGCCATTGGTTGCAGATCCAGAGCCTGGATATGCTACAGGCATCTGCATGGATGAAGAGTCAATTGCACCCCTGTGCTCCTCAGTGACTTCATTACCCAGCTCTTGGCAGTGTTTACTGGCATGTGCTATGTACCAGACTGATGGGGCTATTCAATTTCTACACCCCTGAACAGTGTGGGTGTAAATTAGCACTAGTCCAGAAGCAAATTGGCTCTGCTAAGCAGTGCAGTGTGTGGCGAGCTTCTGCAGCTGCTAGAGAGGAAAGGTATCTCTATTTTTCTAGAGATGCAATAAGACTGTATTTTTTTAATACATCTAAAAATCATTTATTTAGTTTAAGCTTCTTTAGTAGTCAGTGAGGAGAGACTTGTATCTCCCAAGGCTGATCTGTGACACATATATTAGATAACTTAGACTGGAACTAAGTACTCTATGTTAGCACCTTTATCTATCCTTCAGAGAGAACCTGAACTAATCTTTCCACTGTCTATAGTTAGCTGGCATAAAATCCATCCCACAGTTCTGATCTCAGTTCATTTCTGCCAACTAAATGCCTAGCTGCCTGTCCAACAGGCACAGATCATCTGTGGTTTGCTGTTGCACCTGCCTGCTCTCTCTGAGTGTCGGGTAATCATACAGCACCAAACATCATTTGTGGGGCAACTGCATTTGAACCAGATATAACTAACCATGTGGGCAGAAGGCCAAGAACAAGTAAGTATAAGTGTGAACATTGTCAAGGAAGAGCTAAAGACTGGTGACATCACCTTTTGCTAGTGATGTGATGAGGTTACTACGTGGACTCAGGTCTCCCAAAAGACATACCTGCTATTACACAAACACACAGTAACATTGTGTTTCCTTTAAAGCTGCTCTGTACATGTTGGTTCTCTGTACAAACTCTAGAGCAGTGGGAAATTATCTGAGATTGCAAATTCTAATTTTCAATTTGGAGTTGTACGACTCAGCACTGATGTTGCTGAGTGCTGAGTCTGCTCCAGTTGGTCCTAAAGTCTGCCCTGGTCTACCCCAAGCCTCTGCTAGCACAGAGCAAGCTTGTTTACTTCAAAATGCTTAACAAATTCAAAGAGTTTTCATTGATTTATGTTTTCATGAAAACACTACTGAGATGACTCTGTGCACAAGCTAAAGAGAAGAAGAGCCAACTATTTAACTCTGCCATGGTTAGTGCTCCTCTGCTAAGTGTAAAGAGGGTTTTTTAAGAAAAGAAGAACATTAGCTATATGCAACTGTCTTTCGTGGTAGTTTTAGTTAGCTGTACAATTAGTTAGTTTAAGTAATTAGATCTCCACAGTAGGCATTCTTTTGAATCCTTCCTCATTTTTGAGGTGTTTAACTCTCCTTTTTCAATTTCTACTTTCTTTTTTTTTCTTATTCTGTATTTTCCACCTTCATTGTTGTTTCCTGCCTATTTTTTAAAGGCAGAATACAAGCAGTCTTCTGTATTGCTCAGTTGTTAACATGTTCCCTGGCATATTTTTCCCAGGCCAAAATCACCCTCTGAAGCAATTCCCTTCATGTTTCAGAGGTTGGCATAGACCAAAGGCTGCCCAACAAGCAGCTGGAATACAACAGCTCTGGTTTGAAGATGAGAGAACTTACCCATAATGTTGGAAGCCAGTCAGTGCCACTTAACTTCCAGGTATCAAACCCTGCACCATTTTGGCTTTTGGTGCAGATGGAGCTGAAGCCTGAAATACATAACTGGCATGCCCATGCAGCACTCTATTGTGAAGGTGCTGCCTATTGTGAGAGCCACCTCGGGTACCACTGGGGAACGGGAAATGGATGAATAGTTTGGCAGACATTGAGCAGGTAACTTAATCTTATACAGGATTATTACAACAATTTGTTCTCATATATGTTGTTATGAAATCAGAGCACTTTTCAAATTTGTGAATTTTGTAGCATTTGGTCAGAGACTTATCACTGTTCTAATCAGATGACAGCTCCTCACCCTGCACCCTGCTTTCCTTGGCAAACAAACCTGAGCATGAAAGGGCAAGATGGGATCTGCAGCTGGATGCAAACAATCCAGGTGTATAGCATTTGTTCTTTTTTGTTAGCATGTTTCCTTAAGATTTACACTGAGCAAATCTTAGTGTTCTCTTCTTTATGGATGGAAGTGTAAATTAAGAAAATTTCCTGAACTTCTGGTCAACCCAATGACTTATTTTTACTAACTTCTTAAAAAAGAAAGCAATTGCAGGAATTTTCACTCCTTTCTGATATATTTTATGGCTATTTTGATTTGAAAAGTAAAAATACTCTTCACAAATACATGTATTCAGTTAAAAATAACCTGATCAGGATGATTTGCTCACTTTTTTCTTTTTCTTTATTTTAGATTTCACTAAAAAATGTAGTTGAAGAAAAACCTGGCAGATGAGAACTAGTAAGCAAAATAATGGAGATATAAGAGAAAGTAACACTCATTTACAATTGTAAAATACTGCCAGCTGCTTCAATTTTTGCAAAAATAGAACACAGCAAGGACCAATTTATAAGAGAAACCTTTAAAAATGCAGGTAGAAAATTATTAAGTGTCTATGCATCAGACTCAATTCTTATTCCCCACAGTGGCAGCCAGATGACAAGTCAAGCTGCTTATTGTCCCAGAAATCATGCTCAGTTATCAATATTTCTACAATCATTGCCTGCAATTGATGTTAAAATGATGGCAGAAAAATAATAGGGGAAGTTTTCAATGTGGAGTATAAGATGGACATGCATATAACCCATTATTTTTGAAAAGACGTGCACACTGCAGGACCTACATTTTACTACCAGAAAATTGTCCTGATTTTTTAGTATGTGCACTTTTACTGATGTGTATGAGCTCCTATAAATCTTAAATAAGGGATTTTACAAAAGATTAAACTTTGCAGGATTTTTTCTGGCTAAAGCATAAGAGATTGTGGGTGCCATGAACATTTTTAGTGAGTGCCAAACCAAGGGAAGAGAGTATTTTTGGGGATCCAGAAAATGAGCTGATATTACCAACACTGTTAGTTTTCACCTGTTTACCACCTACTTGACACTGAACACTGATTATTTAGGCTGGAGAGGTAAGGGAAAACATATGTCTTCTCATTATGATTATGCAGTTATGTAAACTTCAAGCTACCCAGCAGCTTTCTGTTTATACTTTCCAGGTTACCAAAACCAAGGGTGAGGCTGGACTTTGAGGTGACAGTGTGAGTCTTTTAGAGTCTTCACAGACCAAATCTTTCTCTTCTTTCTCAGAAAAAGTTTCTTTGCATAAAACCACTCCAAAATGTGAGGAGCACAGGGATATAGTCTGTACTTGTTCCACAGGGAGGAAATAAGCAAGTCATATTGACACAGTTAGACTCCAAAGTCCCATTAAGTCTTTCATGTTACATCTTTGGACTGAAAATAGAAGACATGGTGGGGCTATAGTTTGTGGAGCTCTGCAGTGCCACAGATTTACTGAATTGTTTGGGTTGAGATTTTCATCTTTGTTTTGTGTGTAACTGATCAGGGAATCCAGTTCTGATGAGGAATACAACCAGCTACCAACCACCTCAATTTCTTTAGAAAGCAAATTCTGGACCATTGGGAAAAACAGTGCTTAGTTATCATCAGGGCAGACTAATTATGTTCAGGGACAGGCAATGGTGGGGTGGGAAGTTTTAAAGCATCACTGTCTTGAGGAAGCAGTCATGTTGACCACGTCTGATTCATTCACCCAGACATTTTTCTGCTTGTGTTTTGATGTTTCATTACCACACTAAATAAATACTAAAATTAAAAACAAACAGTGAGCAATAGCAGTGGGCACCAGACTGACACCTTGCCTGCCCTCAGTACCAGGACATCTCTCTCCAGTTATCTACAACTAGCTACTGTCTTGGCTAGACATTCTGGGTATTCCCAGCTCTGCAAGTATCCCCGTGAGATATTGATAGAGTAGGGCTCCTCATGCTTTACTGAGAAGTAACACTCTATAAACATTATTTTCAGTTCATTTCAGTTTTTACAACTTCAGCATATTCAGCAATTTTAATTATATGGCATATCTTCCACATTTCTTTTTTCTATGACCAGGAAAAAACAAAGTAATGCCTATGTCTGTCACTTTCTGGCTTCTTCTAACTACTTTACAAAATTTCATTGCTAGATATTTCCTATTGAGAATGAAAAGTTTTTAGTGCAATATTTTGAGAAAATAATATTTTTCAAAGAGTCCATGTTTATCAACTTACATTCTAGAAATATGATCTTTGGTTATAAGGGTCTTTATTGTTTCTCTGAAATACTCCTTGTAACTTCTGTGTCTGTGCTGCAGTAAACAAACCACAGTCACCTGCACAGAGACATGTAGCTGAAATAGTTCCTGTCTGAGCACAGTCATTCCCCATGATAGATCAGTTATTTTTTCCTCCTGATTCAGACATGTTCATAACTGGCTTTCTAGCAAGGCCATCTGGACGAGGCAACACTATTACTTATGTGTAGTTGCTAAATCATAGAACTGAAGTGGGTTTCTAACTATTTAGCAAGCTGTCCCCCAGGATTCATGAATTTGAAAAGCTAGCATAGACATCCCTGGTCTGTTCTGACCTTAGAACCCCTTCCTTGTGAAGAATAACTGAGATAAACGTTACACAGATTTATTTACTCTCTGGGCCTTCTTCCAAGTGATGTAAAACTTTCCATTAACAGAACTTTTTCCTGCAATAAAGCTACAGTTTCTAAAGTTCATCTTATTATGCCCACCATTTCCCCAAACCAAAACATATCTTTTACTCCAGCAAAGTATTTGAAATATCAATAGGTCAAGGTAAAATGCTAAATCTAGAAATGGGAAAGTAAATTCCACTGCCCACTCAGACAATTTTCTTTCCTCCACACCCAGGACACTAGGTTTGCAACACTGGCAAACTCATTTGCCAATTTTCTGTAATGAGTCTTGTAGGACGTGGTATGTATGGGAGTCTTGTAAGAGTGTTAGTTCTGCCTGTCTTGAATTCTCTTTCTGTCAGTAGAAATTCTGTCCTCAATGATTGCTGAGTGTGCGCCTACTGTTTGAAACAGCTCTCATTTCTGAGGCTTCAGTTTCACACTGACAGCATGGCAGGACCCATTAGGGAGCACCTCAGCTGCACAAAGGTATTACCATGCACTGAGGTATTGTCTGGCCAGAACAAATAGACAAAGGTGGCAGGCAGTGTAACAGTCTCCATACAGCTCTCAAACTAAGCAGCTGTATTTTGTAAACCTGACACCACTGGTCTATAACACTAAAGTTGGGGTTTTTTTGGAGCAAAAATTTTCACCTGTCCTTTGAATGCCCTTCCACTGATGAATATCTGATTTAAGATCCACCATTGGAAATCAATACTGCAGGAACTGTACTATAATATCTGAGTATCGAGATAATAAGAATTTTTAAAACCTTTCTATAGCTCACACAGACACTTTCCCCTTACCAGAAATACTGATGAAGCACAAGACTTGACTGAAGGCTCAGTTACTTTTCTTGATGCATTCCTTTAGTGGTCGGTATTGCCTCTCTTCCTCGCTGCTGGAGAGGAGGTTGTTCAACACTCAGTGTCACGCACTATCAATATTGCATGGGTCAACGGTGAAGGGAAGGAAAACTGAGCTTAACTGTTTGTTGGCTCCCTGGAACCACTCTTAATTCCCAGCATAACTGCCTCTGAGACTACTTATGTATTTGTACAAAATTGTAATGAAATAAATGTAATAAACACTGTTCAAACTCGTTTTCATCGTTGTTTCCCTGCAGGTTTGGTTGGTTGTTTTTTTTTCATATGACTATCCACTAGAACCACTCGTTCAGTTTTTCATCTAGATCTAGCCATTTTACTATTTTTTCTCAGTCAATAGTATTCAGCAAAGGAACAGCTACCTGGTTCACATCCACAACTAAGTCCCCATCAAGCCATTCATTCTCCCTTGCTTTTTATCAAGTTATCACAGCCTGTAGCTGCATTAGCTTAAAGGTAAGATAAGTCATTCACTGGAAAGCAGTTTCCTACAAATGATTTATTGCACTAGTGCCATTTTTAAACGGAATAGCCCAGACTGCATTTATTTTGCCGTGATTACAGGAACCATGTTGAGGTACCTATGTTTTTGAAAAGCTCAGAACATCTGATGGAAAGTGCTTCAGCTCTGACACCAAGGAATCAAGAATGCACAAACAAGAGATAAATTTCACTTCTGCAGCTGTCCAACATTTTAACTGAAGAGACTGCTTGTTCACGCACAGCTGCTGTGGTGAGATTTGTTTAGTCTTGACCTGAGCCTGTTTGCAGTTTGGAGCTAGAGTGAAAAACAGACCAATTGCCTTATTTTCTTTTTGTTGAAATTGCCTTGGTTTGGGAGGAGGCTTTAGTCTCTTAGCAAATCTAAAATTTTGACAGTCATGTTGAATCTGCAACTTTTCATCCTTTTTCATTAAACTTATCCTACTAAGCTGCATAAAGACAGATGTTCAACATATTTCTTCATCTAGTGAACAAAGCTGAGCTGCAAGCTTTTCCCTAGTGGTCCCCACATTTGCTACCAGATTTCATTAGATGTTTGTGATTTTCACTCTGGCCTGCCATAGTTGTAACAGTCTTTTTTGCTTCAGTATTATATTTCTCGTGCTAGCTTGTAGCCAGTCTGCTGTCTTTACTTTTGTATCTTTATATATGCAATAATGCATATATGCATAATTACATATGCAGTATAATTACATTTTTCTTGATTATATATGCCACCTTCTTCTCTTAATCATCAGACATCAGACTCTAATTCTTCATTTCATTCAGTCCTGTGAGGCACAGAGCAGTACTTGGATGCTCAAAGCTCTCAGCTTCCATTGTTCTCAGCAGCAGCTGCCTCAACATCTGATGTGCAACAACAAGCGGTCCCACATTGCTTGGCATGTTCCTGCTCATTGCATCCTTTGCCTAATGGAGAGCTGCAAGTACAAGCCTATACATACTCTGTCACCAGTTTATCAAGAAAAAACTCCTGCAGCTATGAGTTTGATAAGGACACAAGGTTTCATCAGTCCAGTCATGGCCTCGATGTTCTTTTTTGTTTCTATTTCTTAGCCACAATCTCAGATTTATTATTAGCTCCAAATAACATGAGATTTCTGGACAAATACACTTCCTTCTCAGCTTCACCTTCCTACATTGTCTCCACTTGGCAGGAAAGAAGTTGAGAAACAGAAAAGGGCTTTAATTTGCCCAAAGGGTGACAGAGGTATAAACAGAATCAGCATCTCCTGATTTTTAGTCCAATTTCCCAGCCCCCAGGACATACTGGTAAGTAGGTGTTAGCATGCCCATTATAGCCCCTTATAGTGAAGTCTTTAATGTAATTTTAATCACTGAATAAAGTGATTGATAAATTATTAAACATTTAAATAACAGTTAAATTTTTACTACATTATCATGTTAATAACCTATTGTTTATTTTGATAAATAAAGGTAGTGAATCTAGATACAGAAACAGAAAATGTCTGAAAAGGCAATATGATAAAGCATTGCTTGTACAATGTATTTCTTTAGCACTTCCAAACCCTCCTAATCTAATTATGGTTCAATGATAGATCTGGAGAGTACGGACAGGATAAAATAAAATAAATGTAAATCAACAATAGAAACCACTTCTGTAGAGAGTGAGAAGTTCAGGGCTGGTCAGTGGTATCTTTTGAACTCAGCATGAGCTTCATTCCTCTCCTTTCCTGCTGTCCTCCTTATATGCTGCCTTTGTGACAGTTTGAGTGGTTTAAAAAAAAATAATAATTGGCGCTTTCCTGCTTTATGCTGTAACCAAGAGAGTTCTTATTTCCCCATTAATTATAGCAGTGCAGTAAATGGTTTCTTTCTCAGCATTTCATGAACCAAATAAATATTAAACAAATTCAGGGAGAAAGCACTTCCGTGTCTTAGACCAATGAAATGATGAGACAAAATTTGTCTCGCTCTACTATTTAGCAGTTTGCACCAGTTTGCAAACAACAGTTTACAATGTGAGTTTCCAAGCACTGTAGCCTTTTCTTTTGATGCCTACCAATATCTTAGTCTTGTCAGGGCCAGTAGCTCAGACCCTAAGATGATTCAAGACTTTGTCTCATTCAGTTACTCTCCTAGTAGTCCCCGAACCTCTTTTGAAGCCCTTATTAAAAGGGCTATGCAGAAATTATATATTTCAATTTTCTTAGATCCCTTAAGTGAAAATCCACTGTCATGATGCTTTGTCAACATTTATTTGAATGACTGGTTCTAAAGCTCTGTGACTGATGGTTTGACTGGACCTGATGGACAAATTTCTCATAAAGAAAGGGATGTCCCTAAGCCCGTTTGCCATGAACATTGGTGAGGATAATTCATTGTCTTTTCAGCTAGCAACTCATTTCTTGTGCTATCGTCTAATACCTCAGTCATCCATGGCCTGTAGACTCACTGATAGCCATTGTATTTCTGGTGCACTTGCAAAAATCACCATTAGGGTAAATGCTTTTAGCAATTTTTTTCTTCTAATCTGTTTTGGGTTTGTTTTTTTTTTTTTTCAGTTCACCTTATAGTTTTGTATTTAATGTGCCAGTGTTTGTGCTCTTTTAAACTTAACCTATTTGAACAGTATTTTCATTATTTTTACTTTAAATACTCTCCTTTACTTCTCTGTTTAGCTACGACAGAATTTTCATGTCCTTCCACATTTTCTTCTGAGTCTTCATTATGATGTCTCTATAGTCTTTATGCCACCTGGAAGCATTTTACCCTTTCAAACTGACCCTTTAAATTGCATCTTTTGAATGCTTTTTCATTATTGAGTATTTTCCAGGTATTCAATGTTACTTGCAAAGTTTTTTTGGAGTATCATATATACCACTTATAACCACTGTTACAAAGAGCTTCTTCCACAGTGTTTCTGGTGCCAGCTCTTAGTGCCTTTACATCAACAGCTGTTTTGCTTTTTGAGAAAACAAACAGTCAGAGAAACAAAACAGCAGCTGTTCTTTTCTTTTTTTTTTTTTTTTTTTTTTTAAATTAGTCTCTACCTCATAGCTTCCCCGTGAATCTTTACACTCTTCTTGAAAGTATTTACATTGTGTCTGTGTTTAGAGGAAAACACTGAATACCGCATGAATCACAGTAAAATCTTCAAAGTTGATACCAGTGTTGGAGAGAAATGTTGAGAAGCTTGATGATGAAATGATTGATGGGGACTGCAGGTGCTGCTAGGACTATTGCTGTTCTCTAGAAAACGATATCAAAAGAATATAACTTTGCAAAGTCTTTAAAAGACATAGGATTTTGTCATTGTTCCTTGAAACCACCTAGGAGGCTTTGCCAAAATAGAAAGTAATAACAAGAGGAATACTGACTATACTCTAATGTCATGTTTTTCTCTTGTGCTGGTGGAGGGTACTGATAATTTTGTAGGACAGCAGAGGGGAGCAGCTGCTTCCTGCTGTTGTGTGCCTCAACAACTCTCATGAGACTCGAGCTACCTGGAGGTTTTGTCAAGTTACAGTCTGAGTAGAGGTGCTAAAGCCAGAGAAAGAGCTTTCCTCTGCTGGATATTTATGACAGGCTTTAATGGCAGCAGCATTTGAACATGACCCAACAAAACATTTTTAGGAAGAGGTAATCATCAGTGTTTAGAAAAAGAGGAGAATTAAATGGCAATTATAAAGCTTGGGGAGTTAGAGACTGAGCAGTGCAGGAATCTATTCTGTATGCAGGTGTATGTGGCTGCCCACAGTACAGGCAATGGCTGTCGTTCTGGTACAGTTATCTGCACATGATAGCTATAGCAATATTTTTAACCTTTGGCAGGTTAAGAAAACAGCTGGATCAAAGTGGACAGACTTCCAGCCTGGACAGCAGAGCATCCCTTCAGAGCCATGAGAAACTCCAGGATGGACGTAACAACAATTTGCTGGGACATGGCTGCACACGAGGATGCAGCAGCTAGTGAGCCACGGCCCCGCACACACTTCCACCCTGGGAGGGAGAGGAATGTCCGCTCTGAGCACACCTTCATCTTCACCCTTTGGATCCCGGGACAGCTGACACCTCCAAAAGTAGGATCCCCAGGCAAGGACAAACCCATAGAGCACACCAAATGAGACTTTCCATGTATAACTCTGCTCTTCTTTTGACTCTGCCACTGGAAAAATGACCATCAGCAACAAAATACAGTTTTATAAGTAAGTATGTGACTTTCCTTTTCAAAATCCTGGAAGAAAACTTGAAACAATTAATTAGGTAGCCTCTCAAAGTTTACCACGTTTCTGGCTACTTGAAGAGATAAAGTTATATTGGGACCAGCTTTATCTTGAAGGCTTTATGTTACCCTCTCTGTCTCTGTTAATTAAAGTGGTCCACTTCGGAATTTTGTGAAACTGCTGGACACAGCTGTTTCAAAGCACCTGCTGTTGAGTTTATAACAGATGTATATGATGTAAATACATGAACGTAGTGTCAAATAGGCCAAACTGAATAATTTCATTTAAATACCTGAAGCCCATTGGAAAAATTGCAATGTGAATGTATTTACATTGTTCTTTAACTTCATTCATTCTGCTTTGTAGTAAAAGATGTGAACCTGGTCAAGTCAAAGTTTTGCTAGTGACTGTAGTGGATACAGGGTTGAACACATGAGTAGTATATGATAGTCATGACAAAGAAAGGCCTTTTTATTTGTAACAATAGGCTGGCTGAACCAGAGTTGAAAAGCAGCTTAGTAAGGAGAGCTAAAAACATTAGGAATTTGTTCAGTTCCATAGTTAGGTGTTATAAAATGTGAAGAAGTTACATGTGTCTCTGTTTTCATGGATCTATTCTGGGTGAGAATCATCTTGAATAGAAAGAAACATACTTTATCCAAAGTATTGCTGACATGAAAGCCTTCATTTTTCTTAAATAACATCTATAATTCCAGATATCAATGGTATTTTACAACTTGTACATCCACATTTTGATAATAAACCCACGCTTGTTCTGTGTTACTGTGCTTTTATTTTTAAGGGTTACCATCTGTAAGCAAATTTCATTTCAACTTTTTTAAAAAAGTAAGTTAGGCTTTTGGAAGTGGAAAACATTTTATTTGTAATAATATATTTTTAATGTATTATTTCCATTCTATCTTTTACAGAACAAAATTCTTTGTAATTTAATCTATTTTTAAATTTGGGTTCACATTATATGAATTTTTTGTTACCAATTTTTCATAAAAACCAGATTTTTATTATTCCATTAAATGATATGGTGTTCCTATCAACAACAGAGCAGTTTACAAATGTACTAAGGTAAAGATTTTACATCTGTCATGAGCATGGTGTTGGTCTACTTGCTTAATTTGGGCATAAACTGAAATAATCATACGATCAAGCAAAGGAGCAGAGTCTCTCTGGTCTTGTGAGGGCAGATTTCATTGCCCAGAATAAACTATTTCATACCCATCCCTTATTATAAAGACTGGGGGTTTTTTTGCTTAATACTGGTTTTACTTGGGAAGTACCACAGTGGATAACATTTCACAGATTTTCTGGAAACATCTATTGCTCTGTTCCAATAAAAATGCATCATGGTCTTGGATCTTGATCTGGATCTTGATCCTAGAAGGAAATCCAAGATTTTATTTACTTGAGTAACGCTACAGAAATGGCACTACTCATAAGTAAGTGCTTGCAGGATCCATGCTGTATCAGGTAATATAGATTATAGCCAGGAAGTTTTTGGAAACAGGGTCAGTAACATATTAATATTTTTCCAAGCAAAATTTTCTAATTTGAAAAACATTTGGGGAAAAAATGTCAATTGGCTTTTTTTTCTATGATTACAGTTGTTTTGAGCAAGTGTTATTATGGATGATCTTCTAGAACATCAACCACATAGGATACAACTATACTAGCACCTTAATTCAGACTAGGAAGGCATTTTTAAAGTTAATGTCTCTAACTTACAACCCTACTGCATTTTGGTTCATATTGTAGCACCCAAATCCGATTCTTTTTGGATGATAAAAAAACAGAAAATGTGCTCCAAGAGAGCACCCAATGGAATCTGTCCAGCATTGGCCCTGTAGACTAGAGGAACAGGTTAGAGCAAATATGGAATTAAACTTCCCCAAATGTGCCTCAGGTGGGTGTCAGGTCTGCTTTGCTGACCACTCTGTTTTGCAGAGCCCCTCCTGTCAGGCTGCACTGCCTGCTAATGCACATGCGGCCATCAAGAAACCTGGGTTTACAGAATTAAAAGTCCTGATCCACAGCCTTTAGAGTATAAGAATTTAATCAATGACTGTATTAAAAATTGGAGCAGTTTCCTGTGGATAGAATTTAACTAGCAGCAGGATTCTACCAAACATTTGCAGTCTGATCTGGCTGGCTGTTGGGTGTCTTTGCCAATGCTTTACTAAGCTGTTTTTGAGAGAAGCCTAGTTATTCAATAGATGGCATCTACTTAAATATGTTTGCATGGAGTATTGTGCATGAATGCAAGCTCACCCAGACACTTTAATTTCACGCTTGTTGCCACACGATCATTTCTCAAACAACTCTACTGCTTGCGAAAAAAAGAAATCATGACACCTATCAGCTTTATCCAGAGTCCAAGGCACTTCCACTGACTGCAAGATGAACCTTATGCTGCATATAATTATCTTTGTCTACTTATTACACAGGTCAGAGAATACCCTCAGCTATACTGCGGAGACCAAATATACTGTAGTTAATCTTTCCTTCCTACCAATATAGCTGTAAGGAACTGGCCAGTCATGGGGGGCCCTGATAATGGTGCAGAAGAAGAAAAAGAAGAGAGGTCATTCTGTATAGTATGTGCTTTGTGGGGAAAAATAAGTACTACAAGAAAAGTCACACAGTCTGCAATAAGCCTGAGAAGTGCTTGGTTGGGACTTGTCTCCCATAGCTTTAAATATAAGAAAAATGTACATGTCTGCAGCTGAGTTAGTCATATCCAGGCTCAAAAATAAACAGGGGGGAAAAAAGATGCTTATAGGATGTGATGCACTTGCTCTGTCTTGATTGTCTCTTTTAGCAGATGGTTCTCCCTGTAGCTCTGCCTCCATAAAGTTAGAATACACAGCTCAGATGTGGCCATGCACATTGTGCACTGACATTTAGTCAGAAGAATCTTGTTTGTGATGGCACGGACAATTTGTGGAGATGCAGTCTAATCCTTATGAAAAATTTGAAACATTTCTGATCGTCTCAACTGGAGTAAGAGCTGTTTAAACAGTCTTTATCCTTATGTGCAAAAGTGGTATTAGAGGGCTGAAAAATTGCACAAAAACTGACTCATGCATGAATATTGCCTTGCTTTTCAGAAGGAATGAAAACACGAAAGGCAACCTAAATAAGACGTGGAAGATTTTTACAAAACACTCAGTGAAAAGGAGAGGAAAACCAAAGCAGGGCAGTCATAAAACCAAAAAGAATTCATTGGGACTCTTATTTTATACAGCTTTATTGCCTTGAAAAAGCAGCCAGTGATCTTAACTCCCAAAGTCTCATCTGTTTTCTCCAAGTCATTTCAAGGGTAAAATATTTTTTTCTCATTTCTGTTCCAGGGAAGAGGGAAGGAAGTCTGATGCAGCTGGAAAAGCAGTTTGCTGCTGCAACGTTTTATTGCAATACCACTTGCTCTGTGGTATTACAGTTCTGATCACACATACACATTCCCACAGCATAATTCCATGTTAAACTATGCCAGGTTTGCCTTCTGTTCGGTTTGCTCCTTCTAGATGGTGTATTAAATATTGGCACTGTACTGTAAATATTTAATTACCAACTGCCATAAAATACAAATGGCTCCTTTCATCTGTAGTCTTGACAAAAATGATTAATGAAATATTTCCAGAAGATTTTCCTGTAGTTTTGTGGGGTTATAGGTCTTGTCATGCTATTCAAAATAACATCAAAGTACATAATAGAGGAAATACTAGGCACCAACTCATCCACCCGTTCCATTCATTTAGATATTTTCTGCTTGCAGAAATATGAGAACACAATTTCAAACTGATTTCTGACAGTTTAGACTAAACCTAAATATTGGTATATTGGAATGTACTGATGAACTGTGGTTGGCTGAATAAGACCCAAAGCATTTTTGTATTTTCCAGTTGGATAGCTGTGCCAACAATTCTTCTATGAAAAAAGTGTCTGCCAACATAGGAGAAGCTTAGAAGTTTTGGACAGGTACATTTACAGTTTTGGTGGGAGATGGAAAACAAGCAGATATTCAAAGTGCTTTTAATTCAAAAAAACCCCACAGGTATACTCCTAAACCTCCACTGCTCTAGCACCCGTCTCAAGAGGTGAGAGCAAGGCAATATTCAGAAACAAACCACTGTCCTGCAAATAACCCCCATTATTTCTAGATCTGGCCCAGATCTCATCCATGGCTAGATGGGTTCACCACTGCAGGATCTGAATAAGAAGTGAGCAAAAGCAAGACCCCAGATGTTTGCAGTGCTGAGCTGCTCAGACTCTGCCTTCTTCTACAGCAAATGGAACAACTTACAGCAGCTGCTGGAGCCAAAGGCATCAGCCCTGCTAGAGAAAGCAGAAATTATTTTTTCCTACACAGTAGTTGCAGTTCAGTCCCTCAGCACAGGTTGTGAACAGGCCCTGTGGTAAATTTTGGATGAGGAATAATGTAAAGTTTTTATAGATCCTTCCAGTGCCACACAAAGATCATGATAGACTGGTGTGATTTTTAAACAACAGCTTTGCAGTTTGGCTTCTGGAGAATGTACTGGTAGCTAAATAACTAATTTCTCATGCATATTGTGCTTAATCATCTTAGCTTCCATCACAGTAGTTAATTCTGTTATTCTGTATTTTAATTATTGGATCAACTACACTCTGGCCAGTAGGGAGAAATATTTTGATATTTTTAGCATGTGTTTAGCAATGCAAATTAGATTGCTATAATCCTGTTTGTGAGGAAACACATAGTACAATCAAGACCTTAATAATGACTGATATCAGTTATGCTCTATACATCAATGAACTTGGCTTGGAGTCACAAACTCCCTTTTTTGTTACTTTTAATTGGGAAGGAGGAATGTATCTAATCAATTAGAGTATTTTTTACAAAATAGGCAAACTGTCCTCATGAGTCCTCCCAGAGACTCAAAATCATAATGTAGGACAGAAAGCTTTGTTGTTCAGTGTCTGGGGTTTTCTTTAAGTCTGTTATAAACAACAAAGCAAGCATAACAAAACTGCTGTTGCTTTCAATACCCATTAAGAGAAATATGACTGAGAACAATCCTAAAATCCAAGTCCTTCTAAAATGTATGCCCATGAATACAGAATTGTGCAAAATTAGTGCCCTTTGATGCAATTCAAATAGATTATAGATTTAGTCATAGACACTTTCATGGGCAAAAATATGTTGGAACTAGTGCTTTGGAGAATTTTTTGCATCTTACATTATCACAGTTTTGATGTGTGCTATCTTACATTCTGGAATTTTCCCACAGTGATTATTTTATACTTGAAAAATCCCTCTTGGAGGAGTACTATACAATTTAATGAGTAGTTATAACTTTTCTATACAATTCTATAGCGAGGATAATATTCTCCAGTCAGTGTGCTAAGATATTGAGGCAATTTTGGTGTAGTTAATTAGTAATGAGAGAATGCTTTACGTCTTGAGCTCTATCATGATAAACACTTTATCCACACATTAAGGTAAGTAAGTCAGGCACTACTGCAAGGAATTTGCAGTTTGAACTAGTTTTATAAGATATAACTTGAAGCTGGAGACAAACTGGAGAAAGCATTCAGGGAAGCAGGTAATGGTGAAATCAGCTTATTAAATATAATTAGCAATCATATAATGCAAATTTATGGATTTTTTTTCTCCATTAAATTATATGCAACATCTCCTTTAAGGCTATAAATTTCCATTTTATATTTTAAAGTTCAGGCTGTATACTCTTGGAGAGTAGAGGAGTGCAGTGGAGGCAGAGCTGGATGCAGTGACACTGGTAGCTGTCTTCAGTGCTTTGTCCTCTGTCCCGATCAGGCCAGACAGAGCACAAGAGGCTAGTTTCACTGAGTGGAAAATCTCTGCAACTGCAGAATCAAACCAAAGAGAGCTGGGAAGAGTTGAAATTAAGAAGCATTGAAAAAGGATGAGAGCTGCCATTACAGCTGGCTTGTTGCTTCTGCACCACCTCACAAGAACCAGGACATTCACCAAAGCAACGTACACAGCAAAGGTGGCCACCTTCAACAGGGAAATGTTCGTTATGAAAGGTCATACCTTGAGTTTTGTTTTTCCTTCCCACCTTGAATATGTTCTCTGATGGGAGCACACCAGCAGACACCGTGCCTATGGCTTGCTTCTTCCTGATGTAACTCAGCTCATTCCTTCCTCTCCTCTCCTATCACCACTCCTAAGCACTATAATGCATTAAAACACCCATGCCCAAGTGCTATATAACCTTCCCAGAAGGCAGTGAGTTATTTTCTGACCAGATCATATCTATAAATCTTGTCTTTCCCATGGTCTGGCAGGGGCATTTGCTCCACCAGGCTGTGGAGTGCAAATATCCATGTGCAAACACTGCAGCACAGAAATGAGTCCCCATTGAACAATATTTGACTGACACAGATCAACCACTGTCCTTCCAAAGTCCTGCGAAACACCACTTACAGACACACATCCCCACCTCCTTTCCTCACCAATGGACCCATCAAACAAAAGACCGTCCTATAGGCACAGCTATTTGAATAAACAACGTAGCTATATTGAAAATAGGAAGCACAATCACTAAATCACTCAGATAAATGGCCCTAAATGTACATAACTGATAGCGTGCTCTCTTTATTATAGCAGTAACTTTCATTATCTTCTTCCCATTGTTTTCTTCAAGATAAAGTCTCTGCTAAAGCTTGTAGTAGTGACATTGCAACCTACAGGTCAAACTATGTGAACTATATTTTAAAAAATAATACCATTTCATATTAACAGTTTTAAATTTTATTCTACTTCTTTCTCTTTTCTGTTTTAAAGATAAATAGGACCACATAGCTAGCCTTTTCTGGATCCTTCATTGCTTCATATTATCCTCACTTGTATTCGTCTCCTCTTTAAACACACAAACATTCCCCTGGCAACACACAAAACAAACATCCTGCTGTCGTGGGGTTTTCCATCTTTCCACACAAATGAAGCCCTCTGTGTCTCTAAGACATCATACTGTCCCTCTCTCAAAAAACTTCTCCGTGACCTGCACTGATTGTTTACACTTGCCCCACCAGGACTGTTACTTATTCATAGGAGGCTGCATTATCATTTTGAAGATGCATGAACTTGCTAGTATTTCATATGATCACGTTTCATACTAATGTAGGGTCTTGGGAAGGGTGTTTTTTTTAAGGAGTCAAGGTTTGATTTGTTTGGGGGGTTTTTTTGGGTATTGGTATGCATTGAACAGCTATGTCCACAACAAAGCACCCGGCTATTTCATTCCATGGTTTTAGCATAATTGTACTACAGTAATGCATACAACTCCCTGAGCTTGCTCCTTCCAACCTCGACTGTGTCAATGCTGATTTTCACCTTCCAACCTGTTCTACTGCCATCTCTTTTTGGTAAAACAAAGATTATTGGTTTACTGAGCCAGTATCTAAGCAGAGACGTATCTCTGTTTTTCTTGAAAAACATACATAAGTATGAACAGATTAATAGACTGCATTTTTCTTCTTGAAGAAAAACAAATATTTACTTTATTAGTAGTAGCTGAGAATAACAAAGCAAACCTTTTCCACTTAGCACATTTCAAAAAAAAATTTTCTCTGTTCCCATCAACTGTTTAAGTCAGTTCACAAATGAATGTTATGAGATTTAAAATGTATTATCTGCTGAAAATATGCTTGTATTTTTCTTGAAGACATTTATTCCAAAACCCTTTCCATAGAAATAAATGCAGCAATCCCTGTGATCTTTTGCACTGTGATATGTTCACTATGTGGCATACACATTAATCTGTAATGAAAGGGTTGGCTGTAAGAGACCCTTCTTAGTCCATCTACCTCATGCTCACCAAACAGCTTTGGAATGTATATCCCTTTACAAGTGACAAGTCAAAACATATAGGCATAGGAAAACATTTGTGGCATAGGAAAATTTTTCTTTCAATGGGTGGCAGAAAACTCAATCTTCCAAGCTAAATAATGCACTTAAATACAACGAGATATAATGCAGCCACATCTGCAAGTGTGCTTGAAAATAAAATCTTTCCTGCTCTCTTTCCAGGGATTTGAGATCTGCAGATTTCCTGCCAGAAAAGATAGAAATGGATTTAGAGTAGGCTGGAGAGAACGGAGTGCTCACAGGGAAACCTTGCAGGCACCTCAGGGACCCAAGCAGCTGTGTCAGACATACAGAGCTCACCAGTTAAATGTCCCAAGCACTAAGATGTGTCTGAAAGTCCTACCCCTCTTGAGGCAATGGGACCTCCATCTATCTCAGATCTACAGCTGTCCTAGAGATAGTACACTCCTAGACCATCAATACCTTTGACAGCTTAACACTGAGAAAATTCATCCAGAAGCTGGAAAATTTGAATATGAAACTTTTCACAACCCGGGGAGCTTAAAATCTGTCCTTCCAGGAGAGCACCCAGACAGTAGAAAGAAACATGGCTATTTTTTCCACTCCCTGAAGAATTCAAGATTAACATGACCATCTAACATATCTTCAACTAGAAGGGGAAAAAGCTATGAAAGAAAACAAGATACCATTCTATAGACTACTGTAAAGAAGAGCACAATGAATGCAGTACACTCAACATAAAATTTAAAAAAACTATAAATACATGCTATTCAAGTTCCACATCTATTTTACTTGCTCTCAAGATCAACTGTAGGACAAAAAGTTACTGCTCTCTAATCAGTATTCATATGAAAGTGTTCAAACTGTAATTCAGGATCCTGAGAGACTAGAATGCTTCTCAGTTCCATCTTTTTTAAAATGAATGAATACCATTTCAATGTTAGCTTTGATGTATTTCAGGCATTTTTTTTATATTGGTTGGAAGAAAATTATTTGCTCCAACAAATCTTATTGTCTGTATATTTTAGTTTTTGTCTTTCACTATAGTTTCTTAAATGCTGAACTTTTTTTTTTTTTTTTAGGAAGTCCAACCATTTTATGAAAGCACATTTTAAAACATCTGCCTCCTGCAGAAATACAAGAAATGAGGCTTGCTTTTGAATTTACATTATTCAAAACACAGCTACATTGAATGAATCTTTTTGTTGCATGAAGAATTTGATATAGTGTGTTACATGAGAGGGGAAATGTTTTTTTAAAATAAAATGCAATTAGCAAGAGCTCTTCATTAATGCTCAGGCAGAACTTTATTTTGCCAAAAGGACAGAAGTGCGTACCACAGGGGAAGATGGGGCACATAAGGTTAAGAAAATTCATTCCATTTACTGCAAAAACCAATTGGCAAATGAACACCATTCAGCCAACCTGTAAGGTACTTCATCAACAACAAAATGTAGAAGAAAGAGAGGAATGTGGAGTGGGCCCAAAGTGAGGAGCACTATGTCCCTTGTTCTTTTATCAAGAAATCATGTTACCTGAAAAGGTCTTTTCAATTTAAAGGATGCAAGAGAAGCTACCTAGTGCTATTATAGATCCATTTCCGTTGGAAGATCAAAGCAGCAACATAAAAGTAAGTGTCAGCTGAAGCTTTTTCTTTTACTTTCAAGGTAAAAGGTAAAAGCTGCTGAACGGAAATCTATCAAAATGTTTTCTTCTGACATGTAGTTGGTGATTATCATGACTGATACTAACCTTGTTAAATAGCCATCAATGTCTGCTAGAAAAGCACAGAACAGAGTCCCTCCCCACAATCCATCTAAAGGAAAGATGGCCAATAATGAAAAATCAAGTCTTTTGCTTGCTACTAAACATGAACAGATGCATAGACAAACATCATTTATACTGCCAGTAGGTTTTGGTCCCTTGCCTACCACTTCATATTTTCCATAACTTATTTCTTAATCTAATTTTAACCATTCAGCAATTAATATTCGATCCAAGTCTGGTATATGGCTCATGTTGATTTATTTTTAAGAGAATTTTAGGTTTTTCATTCCCTCTTTTCTGAGAAAGAAGATAGAGAACTATATTTTGCTTTATTCAGCTTTAAAGAAGCCACCTTCATCTCTAACACCTTTCTCATCTGTTGTCCCCACTGCATAGCTGCAAGTTGATGCAAAGAAATCATCACAGCCCAAAGTTTGGGCTTCTCTGCAAAGGCACAGCCCAAAACCCCCATGGCACCTGAGCATAATCCCAAATTCATGCTGTCTAATGAATTGGGTAAAACCAAGGCCAAGCGCTCCACAGCCTCAGCCACAAGCAGGTCTCAGGTTCCCAGTTTATCCTATTCCTGTGATAGATTTTGTACCCAAATAAAACCAAGTTACCTCCAGTAGTCTGGTCAGAAATTACATAGGTCACAGCGTGCTTGATCCTCTTTGTGATAACAAGACCCACTAGTGTGTTGCATCAAATTCAGTAAAATGCTAAGAAACCTAAAACAAAAATGGTGTATGACACAAAAACCTTCTTTGGTATGTAGTTCACACAATGCTGCCACATTGTGTTTGTGAACTAAGAGAGTTGATCCAAGTACCCGTGGAGGAGAAGGGGCAAAGGTGGTGGTGGTGAGATAAAAGAAAAACTGAAAATGCCTGAGCAGAAAAGCTGAGTCTGGGTGGAGAGATGATAGAAAAAAAAAAAAAAAAACAACAAAATAACAAACCAAAACCAAACAAGGAAAGAAGCTATAACAGTCTGATATTACATGACGAGATTGGGCTGGAGATTTAGGTTGGGACATACCCAACAGACGGGCAAGACTGAGACCCTAGGACTGCTGGGAAAACATGAGCAGGGAGAGGCAGCACAGATGAAGGAGCCCAGGGATGAGTAAATAAGGGAGACGAGAAGTTCAGGGAGCAAGGCCAGGGATAGACACTGGATAAAGGCGGGTCTGACAGATCAGGACAAAGCAGACTAGTGAGGAGTGGATGGAAGAGTTGGTGTCCAGTGGGATGTATTCCCTACCAAGGACCAATTTTTTTATTGTCCCTCTGATGTTAGAAAACATTGTGAATCTTCCAGCAAAGTACATCTCACCTGTCTCTATTTCCCATGGAGAAATAAAGGGAAATACAGCTACTGGGAAGAGAGGTCTGTGCAAGAGAGCCTACATTTCCAGACTTGCTAAGGAAACACATGAGCGTGAATGAGGTACCCTATGATTAGATCCCACCAGCTCCCAGGAAGACATTTTTCCAAATACATAATTTGGGTACCAGAAGGTGCATTTGTCCACTTTGAAACAACAAAAGCACTCTCACAGCAAGAGCTTTTGGTGCTTCCAAAACCGGAGGGCAGGAAAGCTGACACCTACAGGCTGCCAGGACTGGGAGAGGTGGGGAACAGGCTGACAGAAAAGGCTTCTCTGCATTTCATGGAAACCAAGATATACCCTTGGACCCTCCAAATTTCTGCGAATCTTCATTATCTGACAGAACATGCTCTCTTTAAAAATTTCTACTAGCTCAAAACAAAAAGGGAATCCTGTTTTTTTGGCTTCCTGACAGAGCTAGTGATTTACACACAAAAATATCATTCAGAAATGATTACAGAAAAACAGAGAAAAGCTAGAGAATTGCAGAAAAAGGAGTAATGGAACAAGAGCCCACAAGAAGCTGATTGAAAGTCCAAAAACAATTTATCAGACACAGTGGCAAACTTCCAAATTTTCTTTTCTTTTCTTTTCTTTTCTCTTCTTTTCTTTTCTTTTCTTTTCTTTTCTTTTCTTTTCTTTTCTTTTCTTTTCTTTTCTTTTCTTTTCTTTTCTTTTCTTTTTCTTTTTCTTTCTTTCTTTCTTTCTCGTCTTTTCTTTTCTCATCTTTCTCGTATTTTCTTTTCTTTTCTTTTCTTTTCTTTTCTTTTCTTTTCTTTTCTTTTCTTTTCTTTTCTTTTCTTTTCTTTTCTTTTCTTTTCTTTTCTTTTCTTTTCTTTTCTTTTCTTTTCTTTTTCTTTTTCTTTCTTTCTTTCTTTTTCTTTCTTTCTTTCTTTCTTTCTTTCTTTCTTTCTTTCTTTCTTTCTTTTTAAGAAAAGCAGTGTTTTTTTGGAAAGGTTTTGTCTCTTCTACAGGAGATTGTTTAATGGCCAGCAATTATGGTCAGTGTTTCTATTACTCAAGTAATGAGAAAAGTAGCATCCCAGACTTATAGCAACAAAGATTTTAAGATCTTCAGTAGGACTTAAATGGAAGCAGGATGTGGTAAAATCCCTTTCCACAGTCAGCATCCTCTGTTCTCATTTGCTCATCAGTGATGGGACTTCAGTGAGAGTCATAGAATCATAGAATCATAGAATCATAGAATCATAGAATCATAGAATCATAGAATCATAGAATCATAGAATCATAGAATCATAGAATCATAGAATAGATTGGGTTGGAAAAGACCTCCAAGATCATCAAGTCCAACCCCTGATCCAACTCCAATTACTATATCATGGCACTAAGGGCCACGTCTAATCTCTTTTTAAAAACCTCCAGGGATGGTGAATCCACCACCTCTCTGGGCAGGCCGTTCCAGTGCCTGATTACCCTTTCTGTAAAGAATTTCTAGTCCTCTCAGATATACCCATAAAGAAAAATTTCCTCTGTCTATGGTTAATAGCATTGCCTTTAATTCTGGATTAGAATGTTTTCAGGTAGAGGAGAACACCAAACAAGTATTTCTCCCCAGTCACTGAGTTGTTGAAAGGGAAGAACCACCTTCACCTTGAAAGAAGTGTTTCAAAAGGAAAGGTCTCACCTGCATGGTAGAAAGACCTGCCCTTGCCTACTTGCAGTACAGTGCCACAGAACCTGAACAAGAAGCGCGTGTCCCTGGGATGCTGAGGCACTCAGAGCATGCACAAAGCCTGTTGAAGGTACTCATTGCTCAGGTTAGGTACTGTGAATGGATTGCTTCAGAAATCTCATGGGTACACATTAGTTTAGAATACAAAAAGCAGAAAAGAAATCCAGCTTGCTCAACCTTGATTTTATTTTCTGTGAAGACTGAATGTTCCCAGTTTTTATTTTATTTGTTCAGGATCATGTATTATTTCAATAGTCAGCATTTGGTCTCAAAAAGCCCAACAGAAACCATTTACAAAAGCCAGCAATTCCCAGACTGCGAATGTCATGGGACTTCGGTACTCTGCAACAGAAAAACATTCCAGCTCATTAAAATACGCTGATGGAAAAGGGGAACCACAGGCAAGAGCAGAGCCCTGGGTCCCTCCCTAGGAAGAAGAAATAACAAGAAAAACTACACTTGCAAAATCCCACAAAGATACTGCTCAATAAGGTACGACAGGCCTCTGTCTTGTGAAAATGAACAGTTGATAGATAGCGATTTGGAACGATTTTCCTGTGGGTAATCAGCAGCCGCTTAACCATATGGTCAGGCTGTTGCTGTGCCTGCTGCTCAGGGAGAAGTGGCTGCTCAGGCAGCTCAGAGAAGGGACTAGGCACCCAGCTTTGCTCTAACGGGAAATGAGCTGTGCTGGCTGATGCTATCAGGCCTAAGTAAAATAGAAGTGTGGGATTTGTGTGTCTCATGCTCTTTTAATCAATGTCTGGATTC
>NW_010303580.1:36853-45508 GCF_000700745.2 Antrostomus carolinensis
TTCTAATCTTCCTTCATGGTGATTTCACGAGGTTTAATAGATAAGTATTGATAGTCTTTTAGGCGTATCCATGTTAAGATTAACCTTCTACAGTATTGCATTTTCTGCAAATATTCAGCACCTATCTTTCTCCAATTTTGATTTATTTTTTGAAGAGCTATTGCATCTTTTCATCTTGATTTATTATACATTTTTATCAAAGCTAACACATTCACATGGAAAGTAATCCACAAGGAGGAAATACTCCTGGGCGCGGCCAGTGACCCAGTGGATGCTGAAGGTTCAATGCGTGACCAGAAAATTTTAATGTCTCATTTAGGATTCTGACTTCCATTTCAGGAGCAAGCATTAAAGATCCTTGCTTCTGAACACAATTTGGTAGCTCATAACAGAAGCCCCATCAGCAAGCACACAAACACATGTCTAACAACATGCAGCATATTTTGCATATAAATGCTTAGAGCTAAACAACAGAGAAAAGCTGAGGGCAGGAATAAAACCAAAAGCCTTCACCTACAGCTACAGAAATCATCTATTCCTTTTGCACACAACAGCACTGTATGAAATGAGACGTGCTGAGTGCCCCTCTTCCAGCAGTCTGGTGGTTAGAACTTGCTCACCTGAGGCATTAAAATTTGTGTGCCTGAGCCTAAAGGATGTGTTGAACTTACTGAGTGAATGCTATTTAGGGAAAGGTAAGACACACCTTCTCTTTTGCCTCTGCAAAGCCGGGCATCTTGGATCTGACTGCTAATGTTTTACTCTGACATTACACTGTCACTGTGAGCCAAATAACACTTTCTTAACTGTGTGTCTGGTAATGAATTGTTCTAATTTCTCAAGTCACCAAGCATTCATTGTTGCCTGTGTTCAGTTACATGAAGTGTCTCTTTGAAATGCAGCTGCAAAGGAACTTTTAAGTTCTTTGGAAAAAGGTTAATGACTAAGGAGCAGTTTTCTATTTTTGATATTTTGCTGGGATCAGCATTTAAGATAGCATAGATTGCTTTGTCTGAATCACACATTTCTGCTAAGCTCAACAAAGGAAAACGATGAAGTATTGAGCTGTCTCTCTCTTCCAGCTGTTCAAGGAGTTAGTCAATGCGACCCTCAGGGACAAGGGAGCAGAACAGAGCTGGCAGATCTTTAAGGAAACTTTCCATAGAGCGCAAGAGCTCTTGATCCCAAGAATCAAGAAATCAGGAAAGAAAGGCAAGAGACCAGCATGGCTGAGTTGAGACCTGCTGGTCAAACTAAAGGGCGAGAAGGAAATGCACAGGCAGTGGAAGCAGGGATAGTTGTCCTAGGAAGAGTATAGGGATGCTGCCCAGTTGTGTAGGGATGGGGTCAGGAGGGCCAAGGCACAGCTGGAGCTGAACTTGGCAAGGGATGCAAAGAGGAATAAGAAGGGCTTCTGCAGACATGTTGGACAGAAAAGGAAGATCAAAGAAAGCGTAAATCCCTCATGAGCAAGACTGGCACACAGACAACAACAAACAAGGAGAAGGCTGAGGTAACCAATGATTTTTTTGCCTCAGTCTTCACTGGCAACCTCTCTTCCCACACCTCTCGAGTGGATGGACCGCAGGGCTGGGACTAGGGGAGCAAAGGCCCTTCCAGTGCATGAGAAGATCTGGTTCATGACCACCTGAGGAACCTGAATATACATAAGTCACAGAATCACAGAATGTTAGGGGTTGGAAGGGACCTCAAAAGATCATCTAGTCCAATCCCCCTGCCAGAGCAGGAACCTAAATGAGATCACATAGAAAGTCTATGGGATCCGACTGTGGAGGATTGGTTAGCTGACAAGGGTCACATAGACATACTGTAGATGGCTGACCAGGATCTTGGGAAACATCGGACTCTGCTAGTCTGAAGTGCTAAGGTGGTAAGGACACGCTGTCCTTGACTGCAGCTGTTATACGATAACAGGATGCTTACGGTCAGCTAAGGCGTGAGAAATAAGGGAGTAAGTAACCAAGAATGAGGAACTAGGGGAGGGGTTGACGTTTAGGATAGTGACCAATGAATTAGTTAGATTACAGAATATGTATGATCTCATTAAGAACTGTATAAGTATGCTGAACGCTGATCAATAAACGAAGCTTGCTGATCGCTCATATTGAGTGCTAAAGTTCTCCAACTGCAACATCCGACGATTTGCATCCCAGAGTCCTGAGGCAATTGGTTGATGCAGTTGCCAAGCTGCTCTCCATGATATTTGAAAAGTCATGTCATAGCACTGTTTAATATCTTAATCAATGACATAGACAGTGGGATCAAGCACCCCCTCAGCAAGTTTCCAGACAATGTCAAGCTGAGTGGTGTGGTTTACATGCCTGAGGGATGGGATACTATCCATAGGGACCTCAGCAAACTCGAGAAGCAGGCCCGTGTGAACCTCATGAGGTTCAATGAGGCCAAGTGCAAGGTCCTGCACTTGGGTTGGGGCAATCCCTGGTATCAATACAGGCTAGGGGATGAAGGCATTGAGAGCAGCCCTGTGGAGAAGGACTTGGTGGTGTTGGAGGATGAAAAGCTGGACATGAGCTGGCAATGAGCACTTGCAGCCCAGAAAGTCAACTGTGTCCTGGGCTACATCAAAAGAAGTGTGGCCAGCGTGTTGAGGCAAGTGATTCTGCCCCTCTACTCTGCTCTGGTGAGACCCCACCTGGAGTATTGCATCCAACTCTGAAGTCCTCAGCACAAGAGAGATATGGATCTGTTGGAGACCGTCCAGAGGAGGGCCACAAAAATGATCAGAGGAGTGGAACACGTCTCCTATGAAGAAAGGCTGAGAGAACTGGAGTTGTTCAGCCTGGTGAAGAGAAGGCTCTAGGGAAGCCTTTTTGCAACCTTTCAGTACTTGAAGGGGGCCTATAAGAAAAATGGGGACAAACTTTCTATCAGGGTCTGTAGTGATAGGACAAGGGGAAATGGTTTTAAACTGAAAGACGGTAGATTTAGAGTAGACATAAGGAAGAAATTTTTTAAAATGAGAGTGGTGAAACACTGAACAGGTTGCCCAGAGAGGTGGTAGAAACCCCATCCCTGGAAACAGATTAGGCTGGATGGGGCTCTGAGCAACCTGATCTAGTTGAAGATGTCCCTGCTCACTGCAGGACAGTTGGACCTTTAAAGGTCCCTTCCAACCAAAACTATTCTATGATTCTATGTTTCTATTATTCTATGTTTCTACGACATTTAGGCTTTTTAATGTACAAAGACAAAACTTTCACATCCTTCCCTGTATTCTTAAGCCTGTCAGTCTTGCCTAGATTAGATAGTATTTCTAGTCTTGGTCTTCAACTAAGGTGCAAGACAAAACACTACATGGAAGATGAAAAGTAATTATGAAAAATATTTTATTTTCTTGTACTGTTGATGTCAATTCATTGTGTTTACTGTTTTTGGTTTTCCCTTTAAAATCTTACCTTTTTCATGTTATCTTTTTTGTTAGATATCCATGGTTTTTTCACAGTTTTATTATGTTTTTCTTCTCATGCATGCTAACTGTAGCCAACTGGTGCAACCACATGATAGTGCTCAGAAACACTAATATGTAGATTTTTACTCTGATGTAATATAGGCATCATGGACAATTTTCTCTCTTGAGTTACATTAAATGAAGAGAACACCTTTGCTCCTTGACTCCTTCCTAACAGTGCAGCTATGGTGCTGTTGACTTCTTCTAGTTCATTAGGGTCAACAGGAACCTGACATATTCTACCAGTATTGTCATCGTTCAGAGAGAATGAAAACTCAGCTGTCACTGAAGAACGTTTCATATTTACAGCAAAAGATGGTATAATAAAGCTGTGAAGAAAATTCTAATCCTTTTGAAGTCAGTGAAAGTTTTAGCACTGATTCCCATAGGACCAGAATTTCACCCTCCCTATTGTAGAAACTATATTCTGTCCTGGTAACCTTCTCCCTGAATTTTAAAAGCCTGGGAAGAGTTATGATAGCCACTAGGAATGTATGATCTACAGTATCTTAACAAGGTCTTAGAAATGACTAAGGAGAGAATACTAATCTGGAAATCTGACATATAAGAAGAAGCCAGAGTCCTTGCAGAACTTAGTTTTAGGAGTACATAGCCCTTTGATGCTACTGGTTGCCAAAAAAAACAGTTAACATACACAGGGGAGTCTTTAACAGAGTCTCCATTTGATCACACCACAAAAATCCAGTTTAAACATCACGTGAACTTCAACTGAATGTAATTTGAAATTGCCCACTTCCAATGAAATAGAAAGACTTTTAATATAATTTTATTAGCAAAAACATTCCTCCTATGGCAATCTTGTATCTAGGTAATATTCACATTTTATTCATGTTCCATAAAAATTATGTGGTAGATGGGGAAAATAATCATGACTTGGTTTATATTCAATATGAAACCATCACTGGGCTAGTTTGTTCTGGGAGTGAATTCCCTCAGAGGATGTAATTATATTTTTTATCATTTCTTGCAGCTTCTACAAAGACTCCTTGGAGTAGTAGGTGTCTAATTATCAAACTTGTTCTTGAAGTTTAAATAAATGTGCCATATTCCAATAATATTCATCCTTACACAGGTTTTGCCAGAATTAATTCTGTGTTTATCTTTTATTTCCTAGAAATAAAATTCTCAATCTTTTTTCACTATAAATAGACATTAAAAGGTGGGAGTGAAAACCATCTACAGAAATTTGCAGAGGCCTATGGCAAATATAATGGTCCTGGAATAAATTTCTTCATTTCAGTGGATGTTCTAAGTATACTATTACTCAGAACGTTTCTAGAAGAATACTGGAAGATTTAGAAAGCAAAGTTTCTTAGAAAATAAATTAGATTCTACTTTTTTAAAAAAAGAATTTTCATAATTCTTAATTCTTGTTGAAAAAGAAAAACTCTGGGTTTTATCTTTTGGAAACAAGGCAAATCAAACTCAGTCAACATTCAATATTTTTTGCGGGGTATTTCAAAATTCAAGACAAAGAGTAGTTTAAATAGAAGAATATCCCATTTAATGTAAATTATGGTTAGAAAATTTTCTAACTAGTTCAACTGTGTAACCTCAATAGTTACAAAACTCCAACTCTTTAAAAATTATTTTGCATATTTAGCATGCTGATATTCAATTGCTTGGTTTATCGCTTCGTAATGTTAACAATGGTCCACAGGTTCCATAAGCACCTACACTTTTGAAAAAAATAGCCTCATTTTCTGCATTTCACTCCTTTAAGCTCCTTCTGAGCTAGCTGATTACTATAATAACTTGGCCCTATGTTATAGCAAATTTGACCTCAAGCTAGTCCTATTAAATTACAGTTCCGGGAGCTATGTTATGCAGGACCCTACCACAAACAGGGAAAAGATCTAGTATTGGATCGAGTCACCAGCTAAACAATTTATTTACAGTGTGCGTGGGAGTAGCTCAACAGCACTTTAAGTATTTTAGGCATGCTTTTTTTTTTTTTTTAATCTGAGAAAGAAAACTAGAATGTAATAAAAGGAAGGTTAGAAATAGTGTTCTTATCTCCCAAAGCCTTATTAGTTATTTATACACCAAAAAGCTGGTACTTGTATTGTGTTTTGTATTCTGTAAAGTATCTGCTAGAGATGTCACCCAAGTCTTAGATGACCTTAGATGAATGAAGCCTCAGCTGAAGCTGACCTGACAGAGAAAGGAACTGCTGTTATCAACATATCAAGTGCTAATGGGGAAATATTTAGAAATCTTAGTATGGACACCAACATTTGCATCGGGGGGCCTGTTCATCTGCAAGTTTGTCACTGTTCACATTTGATCCTTCAAGAATGGATTGCTGTTAAACTCCACTCCATTTCACTCATGATCTATTTTAGGGGAACCTTAGAACAAGATAAGAAAAATATTAGCTTTTAGTTGTAGAGCATATCAGCAAATGTATTGACTGTTCAGCCCAGGAACTTAAGCCTATATGGAATAAATAGGAAAATAATGGATGCAAGACTTACACTTAGTAGTCTATGTCAAAGCTAAATGAGATTTACAGCTAAGAGAAGTTTGGGATTTGGAGACCTGGAAGAAGTAAAGAATGACAGAAAGCAAAAACATAGATCTGGAGATTCAGTCCTTGGATCACTGTTTTGAAATAAGCTTAAACTCATTGAATTAGCCACTTAATTAAATTAATTGAAATACTGAAATGAACTTCCTACTGTAATAGATTTTGTAATAGTTTCAACTGAACAACATATTTGTTCTGTTTGAGACTTTTATTCAGCTGATTGATTAGTGAATTCAATTTTGCAACTTAATGGTAAATATTTGTAGTGGCCTGCATGATTTAATGTCCCAAAAATTCAGCATTCATTTACTAGGAGACCCAAAGATACAGAAAACCAGTGTGTTTCAATTGTTGGCAATGGCTAAGGTTGAGTTCTATAAATACAGGGGCTAGTAGTAACAGTTCAGAGGTAACAGTTCGAACATCGAGCCAAGCCAGGAACTGAAGACTGGCTGACAAATATGTTTCAGAAGGATAACTGATGACCACACCCAAAGTTCTCTAAACTGAGTGAAAAGCCTCCCAATGTCATTAGGAAGTCCTGAATCAGGGTCTTTGTTTCCATATTCAATTTCAGGCAGCGGCTGTGGCCTCTCACATTTCAGAAGGCAGTAATTTTTGGTAAACACCCATTTCTTTCATTAGGACCATTTTTGTTCAGGATTCACTGCCTAGGTTTTAGCACAACCAATTAGCAGTTAGACAAAACTACGGTTTTGGTTAAATTAGTTCTGTCCCACTCTTCTACTTGTTTGCAAGTACGTGGGTAGTATAATCTAAACCCACAGAAACATTTAACAGCAATAACTGCTCTACTGAGAGTTATGATCTCTCTTTCCATGATTGCTCTTGTTGCTAGCAATTTCTGAGTATTTCTTATTACTGTTTTAGCAATATTCATCTAGGAATCCATCATCCTTGCTTATATCCTGCATCAGCTGCCTTCCTCTGGAACTGTATCTAATTTTTAAAAGGCATTCAGAAAAACATTTGCATTCCTCAAGTTTTTTTTCACTGAATATAAACAGAGTAATGGAGTTATTCAATTGCATCGGGGGGGGGAAAGAAAAATAAATAAATTCACTGTAATGTTATAGGTTATTTGAGGGGAAGATCATGACATTTTAAGAATGACATCTCATTCAGTACCCTAGAAAAAATAAGTTGATTTCCCTGCAGAGAAAATAAACCAAAAGAAGAGCTTTGAGAATATACCTTTCTCTGTTGTTTGCAGAATCAAAATAAGAGTTAAAATAAGAATGAAAGGACAACTACTATATGACATTATTTGGTCACATATGAAACTCAATTTTACATGGTCTGTTGCCACAGAAAATAAATTATTAGAGGATTATTTATTTACTGGAGAAAACCTTTAACAAACTCAGGTTGTATAAGTGGTAGCAAAATACAGTAGCTTACTCTACTAGATCTACTTCAATAAAATAAAATAACAGTTTCATGTTGCCAATATTTTAGATCCCCAGAGAAAATAATTTTTTTTCAATGCTCCTTCACCCACAGGTCTATCATTTTGAAAATTGCATTAAGCAGGAAATACATGACAGGTGCCAAAATATTTTGATAATACGTCATCTTAGAGATGTAGATGAATGAGTAAATTCTAACAAGTGAAAATACTCAAAAAACCTGGAAATATTATTGAAAAAAAGAGACAGGAAATGGTCCAGAAGGTAAAGTACTGAGCTGTTATTCTGTTCTCAGCTCTGCCACAGAAAACAGGTTTGTCATCAGCTTTCCCGGGTGCCTTCTCAGTGTCCTGGGTGACCAGGTCTCCCATTGCCTTCCAGAGAGGGTCTACATTTTCCCTAGTTTTCCTTTTCTCCCCAACGTACTTGTAGAAGCTTTTTTTGTTGACCTTGATATCTCTGGCCAAATTTAATTCTGTCAGGGCCTTGGCTTTCCTAACCTGATCCCTGGCCACTCAGGCAATTTCTCTGTAATCCTCCCAAGTTACCCATCCTTCCTTCCACCCTCTGTAGGCTTCTTTTTTGATCTTAAGTTTGTTCAGGAGCTTCTTGTTCATCCATGCAGGCCTCCTGCTGTTTTTGCCTGCCTTCCTCTTTGTTGGGATGCAACATTCCTGAGCTTGGAGGAGGAGATCCTTGAGTATAAGCCAGCTGTCCTGAGCCCCTCTTCCTTCCAGGAATTCATCTCACGGTACCTGACCAAGCAAGTCCCTGAAGAGGTCAGAGTCTGCTCTCCTGATATCCAGGGTAGTGAGCTTACCAGTGCACCTTCCTCACTGCCCTAAGGATCTTGAACTCCCCCATTTCATGGTCACTGCAGCCAAGGCTGCCCTTGAGCTCCACATTCTCCACCAGCCCCTCCTTGTTGGTGAGAACAAGGTCCAAGAACAAAGTCCAGCATGACACCTCTCCTCATCAGTTCCTTGACCACTTAGAGAAGGAAATTGTCATCCACGCATTCCAGGAACCGCCTGGATTGTTTGTGCCCTGCTGTGTTGTCTCTCCAACAGATGCCAGGTGGTTGAAGTCCCCCATGAGGACCAGGGCTTGTGAACGTGAGGCTGCTCTTATCTTCCTAGAGAACCCTTATCTACTCTGTCTCCCTGGTCTGGTGGCCTGTAGCA
>NW_010303581.1:0-294 GCF_000700745.2 Antrostomus carolinensis
TTTGCAGTTACCATGGGTTTTTCCCATAACTGATTTACTTATAATTCTAATATGCTTGTTACAACTTGAATCCCTCCAGTACACCATCATGCTGTTATTTCACTTATGGCTTATTCACCTTTAAGTAGTCTTTTTGTGTTAATATCCTTGGACAAAATTACATCATGTCATATCTATAACTTTTAAGGATGTTCATTTTAATTCTGTTAAATTAAAGCCCAATCTTGTAACGCTCAGTTACATTCTTTTAAATTGATTAAGGCAAAGATTTATAAAGTTAATTTTGGTCCATTT
>NW_010303581.1:758-964 GCF_000700745.2 Antrostomus carolinensis
TAGCTGGGCTTCACACTGTGGCTCTATGGTTTGACCCAGTGCTGTCTCATCATTTTTAAGTATTTTTCAGAGTTCCAAGAAATGATATCTCAGCTTTGTGGGAAGCCTCCTCTAAACTGAGGGTATTGTGACATCTACTCTCAGTAATCAGATGCAGCCCCAATTATTATTCCAGAACCACTCGGACAGTTTGCTGTGTTTAAAGC
>NW_010303581.1:1340-2552 GCF_000700745.2 Antrostomus carolinensis
GAGATTGCTATTGACCTAATTCCACCTATGTTGTAAGTTTTGTCTGCTATTTGAAATGTTCCTGATTGTTGTATCCAAATTATTCCTAATTGCTGTAAGTTTCTTGTCCACTGCATGAATTATTTTGCTATGATGTTTCTTCATACTCATAACAAAAGACATGCATCTCATTCTTAAAAAACAAAAAAGGATGATTGAATGTTCTTAATGCCTTAAGAACATTCAAATAATGCAATATGTACATTAGAAAGTTGGATGACTAATCATTTTGAATAATGCAATATTTACATGAGAAATTTGGAAAAAAGATCATCACATCTAAATCCCAATTGAGTGTACCACAGTGAAGCCTGATTGATTCATTAACTTCAGGAGAAGATGTGCCTGTGTTTTATCATCAGCAGTTCAAAGCAGTCACCTGTTCATTCCATCAGACACTGATCAGCTCTGAGAAAATGAGGCCCAGTGCAAAGAGAAATAACCTCATCCCCTTGCAGCCTTTGTGGCCAGAGCAGGGACAGAAGGAGCACTGCCAAGACATGGCTGTGGCTGGGAACTGACAGAGGCAATTTGCCAACAAAAGCCTCATGGCACCCTCATGGTGCAGTGCTCCTACAAACCTTCTCCAGTTATTCCCTGTTCCAGCTCCCAGGAGAACATCCAGTCATGTCAAAGATCAACATTTCCAGCTCACAGACTTTCTCATCCTTCTCAACTCATTGGAAACAATGGTCATTTCTTTCCATTTCCCTAAGAGACATTGGACATTATTCTTTTGTTTTCTCATGCTGCAAAACCCTGTGTCAATGACTTGATAGGATTTGCTGTTTTGTTGATTGGAATTGGTCTTTTATCTATCTTATCCCATATCTAACAGATAACCAGTGATAACCTTGATGAGATAATACCCTCACAAGAGTGAGCTGTTTCAACATCAGAACATAGGAGCCTTTTTGAAATTCACAAAAAGGGGGAGATGTCATAGACAGGTAGAATAATGATAAAAGAAAGGCCTTTTGAAATCAGGCCTTGTTCTGCCATATTAATAGCTGGCCTGTCATCTCTTCTGAGTGCAGCTAAGCAGTTACAAGTTCCCGTGTGAAGCTATTTTGAGAATGAGACTTTGTGAACAATCTATTCTGAGGGTGAAAAACAAATGCACCTGCAACAGCAAGGGATTTGTCCCATGAGAATCAGTGAAGAGAGCAGGTA
>NW_010303582.1:0-766 GCF_000700745.2 Antrostomus carolinensis
CCCTTTTTCCCGTTCCCTCTGGTTTTCCCCCCAGGACGTGCTGTACACCATCTGCAACCCCTGCGGCCCCGTGCAGCGGATCGTCATCTTCAGGAAGAACGGGGTGCAGGCCATGGTGGAATATCCTCCCGGGGCATTTAGTGCCAAAAACACCCCAAAACTCACTCAGTTTGGGCAAAAGTCCTTTTTAGATCCATTCTGGGTGATAAAAATGATTGAAAAACCCCAAAACTCATTGAATTTTGGTAAAAGTCCTTATCAGATCCATCCTGGATGATAAAAATGATTTAAAAACCCCAAAAACTCATTGAATTTTGGGAAATGTTCTCATCTTAGATGGTAAAAATGACTTAAAACAACCCCAAAACTAATTTAATTTTGATAAATGTCCTTTTTAGCTCCATTCTAGGTGATAAAAATGACTTAAAAAGCCCCAAAACTCATTGGATTTGGGTAAAAGTCCTTATCAGATCCATCCTAGGTGGTAAAAATAAATGAGATTTTTCTTTTTTAAGTAAGTTTTATCATTTGGGATGAATTTGATACAAATATTTATTAGAATTATGGGCGCAAGTTCACACTTGCGAGGACGGTCCTGGAGTAGAGAATTGCCAGACCTGAGGTGTCCCAGATCCACGAACTGAGATAGGGTGAGCAAAAGGAAAGACTGCAGTTCCCCGAAATCTTTGTGCACGAAGTCCGAACGAAGACTCCAGGAAGATTTATCTTAGATGGTAAAAATAACTTAAAACAACCCCAAAACTCG
>NW_010303583.1:0-501 GCF_000700745.2 Antrostomus carolinensis
CGGGACGATCCCCTCCCTCACCCAGCTCGCAATGCCAAAAAAATTTTGATGATGCCAAAAACTCTTTGGGATCCTGTGTTGCTGTGAGCTGGGTGACGAGGAAAGCACCCAACAGAGCAGATCCCTCACAGCTCCGCTGCCAGATGCGGCTGCTGCCACCCAGGGAGAGGGGCTGCAGCAGCTGGGAAGAGCCTGGGGGCAGGCGGGAGCGGGGAACATCTGGAAGAGATGCCAAAAAAAATCTCTTGCTGCGTCTCTGTTTGCACTTGTTCTATCCCATCCAGCCCTCACTTGGGAAACAGCTTCCTTGGATATTGTGTTTGTCACCAATTACAGTAGTAAAACTTTTCCAGCTGTTTTAAGTGTTGCTCAAAACAGCTGCTCTGACTTTAACTCACGTGGGGTCAGAAGATGCCAACTGCTTTGTATTTCTGTAACGAGCCACACAGTACGGCGCAGAACAGGGATCAGTCTACATCTGAACTCACACGTCCTCCCAGA
>NW_010303583.1:551-14437 GCF_000700745.2 Antrostomus carolinensis
AAGGATTTTGGAAACAAGGCTCTCCTGCCTGTAGCCCAGCTGTTCTCAGAGCTACTCGCTGGGAGCTGCCATGTCACAGGGATCTGTTCCCAACTCCTGAAGTGCATTAAAAGATGTTAAAAATACAGAAATGCCTTCCTACTGGTTTTCATGGATGCAACCGCTGTAGCTGCCAAAAGGACGTGCGATTCAACCACGGAGGAGTGGGTGCGGGGTACACGAGACCATAAAAGAGGCAAAGCTTTCCTAACACAGGACCTATATTAAGATGCAATCCATGCACTTAAAAAAAATAAAAATAAAAATCATGACAACAAGCATTTTCCAGTGCAGTGTCAGCCACAGGCCATATAAAGAAACACTCTCAAAATAGCTCGCCTGCTGAAAAACAAACCAAAACAACCTCTTCCAGGATAACAGAGAACGCCACGGGATTAACCCCAACGGAGTTTTCTTTCTCGCCCTCACTAATCATTGTCAGTGCTGTTTATTTCTTTTAATAACTCACCCAAAGAAACCAGCCCACCTGGTTTGACCTTCTGTGGACAATCAGCTTCACTTCCTCATTATTAGGATGCCCCCTCCCTGGAAGTGTTGAAGGCCAGGCTGGATGAGGCTTTGAGCAACCTGGTCTAGTGGAAGGTGTCCCTGCTGCTGGCAGGGGGGTTGGAACCGGATCAGCTTTAAGGTCCCTTCCAACCCAAACCAGTCTGGGATTCTGTGATTCTATGATTATATTACAGCTGCTTTTCAGCACAAGAACATCTGGATTCAAGTCTTTGACATACCAGAGACCTGCTGGGTGACTCTGCACCCCAGCCTCTGCTGTGCCTCATTTCACCCAGCCGTGAGCACAAGCACAGCTTAAAAGGCCCAATTCACCCCTATTTCCAGGGCTTTTTTCAATACTTTGGGATTTTCCAATGGGTCAGCCCAGACATGCCTCTCTCCATCACTCAGGGTGTGTTGGGGCTCCTTGTTTGATTACTGAGCAAAGTCAGCTCCTGCTATTTATAACTCCTCTCATGAGCCCAGGAGAGAAGAGAATGAGCTGAAATCTTTTTTGGCTCAGCAGCGAGCGCTGAAGAACTGGCTGGTGAGGGGAATTGCTGGAGATAGGAAGAGCTGGTAGAAAGTCAACGTTGAACCAACTTCCTAGAGTCTTCCGTGACTTCATTTGCTTTCATAGCAATTTCAGTGAGGCTAAATAATGGATTAGATTGCATTTGCACGGAGCACCCTCCACCCTGCATTACTTTCAAGGATTGCTTCTAAGAGTTGTTCCAATACAGTGGGGAAACTGCCCAAACTGCCCCCAAGAACTGCAAGGACTCGCGTTCAGGGCATTGCTACAGATCCATACGTACCCCAAGCACCAGCATTTCCATGTAACAGGCCACTGACCTGGGTGCAGAGGGATTTGACTCAGAGAATATTTAATTTTCTTCCTCTCTGCGGAAGGGTCTGACCCCTTAATTACACTTTTACCTTCACTGAGCGGGTTCCTAATTCAAGTTCTCTACAGCCTTGATCTTGTTTCTGGCGAGGTCAGCAGTGTGTTTCTGTGAACTTCACGAGCAGCAGAACAGAACCAGGATTAGAGAGCAAGGCTATGGATTTAAGAAAGTGCTAAAGCCTGGAACATCAGCTCCCCCTGCTCCTGGCTTTGCTGGCAGCTCTCACATCGACCACAAACACCCTGTGTGAATCTGCTGCTCACAGGACCCCCGAGCGAGGACCAAGCCACCACGGGAGTACAAACAGCATGATGAGAGGACTCCCCTGCCTGTGCTCCATACATGTTCTCCACCACTGACTCCCAGACAAGCCAGAACAAGCTTCCTCCCAATTGCCAGCACCGAACCCAGTTACCTGGGGGGAAAGAAAAAGTGAAAACATTTTTCCTGCTTCATATTCATATAAAAACTCTTCCCTCTACACCCTGAGGAAGGCACGAGTCAGGGGACACGAGCTCACACCACCACAGCAGTTCTGTGGCATCCTCAGGACTTCTCATTCCCCATCAGTCAAGGTCCACGTGAGCCCAGAGAACCAGCTAAGAGGGCCAAACCAAAGAGGATCTTTAAAATGCTTTTGGGCTCATGACTGCATTCAGAGGGCTGGGAAAGGAGCGTTGGGAAGCTGAGCTGTTTGCAAAGTGCTTTGGGAGCTGGGGGGGTTAACGCTGGAAGGTAAAGGTAACACAATAAACACCTAACTGGTTGTCTTCCACACTCCAAGACTGGCAGTAGGTAAAGCAGTGAAAGCACAGCTATTCACATCCTGCAAACACTGAATTAGCATGGATAATACCTGTGATAATACCTGCTCTCCCTCCATCACAGGCTCTCAAGGCACCTTCCCCAGGCTGCTGCAGCACATTGTACAACAGCCTGTTCTGAGAGACAGGAACCACCACCCCCGTTTGCAGACAGAGAGCAGAAGCACCAAGACTTGCCCAGGCTAAACCTGGCAGAGCTAAACCAAACTGCCAGCAATCCTGGTTCTACTCTCACCTCTGAATAACACAGGAAGCAGATTCGGGAGTTAACACCTCACCTCTCCTTGCTCAATCCACTAAACATCCCTCTCAGAGCTCAAAGACAGTCCAAAGTCCCTCTTCCAAGGCAGTCAGCAGGTTTAGGGAAAATGACATCATTTCAGAGTTACAATGAAGTGTCACAGTGGTGGGATTCGCTGTTATCGTACATACAACCAAAATGATGCTGCCAAAGCTGGGTCAGTGCAAGAAACAAGACCAACCCAAACTGCAGAAGTTACCCTGAGATCACAGCAGCGTTGGGTGCACAGGACACCTTTCCCAGCAGGAAAGGGGTTGGCACATCCCGAGTGCTGCCGGGAGCAATCAAACAGATCACAGAATCACAGAATGTCAGGGATTGGAAGGGACCTTTCGATCATCCAGTCCAATCCCCTTGCCAGAGCAGGAACCTCAATGAGATCACACAGGAAGGCGTCCAGGTGGGTCTTGAATGTCTCCAGAGAAGGAGACTCCACACCCTCCCTGGGCAGCCTGTCCCAGGGCTCTGGCACCCTTACTGGAAAGAAGTTTCTTCTCAAGTTTAAGCAGAACCTCCTGTGTTCCAGCTCACACCCATTGCCCCTTGTCCTACCATTGGGCATCACTGAGAAGAGCCTGGCTCCATCCTCCTGACATTCGCCCTTAACATATTTATAAACATTAATGAGGTCTCCCCTCAGTCTCCTCTTCTCCAAGCTAAAGAGCCCCAGCTCCCTCAGCCTTTCCTCAGCAGGGAGATGCTCCACTCCCTTAAAGATCTCATCCATCAGAAGTTTATTGCATCGATCAGCACAACAAACCGTGCAAGGCACAGCGGCTCTGCAAACCTGATTTCTTCACCCATTCAAAAGGCACTTACTGGGATTTAGAGACATTAACGACCGCAGCAGCATCCCTGCTATTCCTGGCACTGGAATAGCACACAAATGTCCTGAGCAGAATCAGCTGCTCTGTCAAGCATTTGTATTAACACAAAACCAGGCACAAATCCTGCTCGGGAGAGGCTGCAGTCTAATTAACCCCTCGGGATCACTGTTTTGGGGAACGCCTGGGTGGTTTCAGTGGCAGCTGGTGACAGTAAGGAACTGGGATATGAAACTTTTATTCCTTGCAGTGACATAAACTCAGTGACTTCACCTCTCTCTGTTCTCTTCTTCCCCTTTGTAAACCAGAGCTGGCTTCTAGCTCACAGGAATGGATCAAAACGAAATCCACTCGCATTTTCTAAGAGCTTTGAGATCCGTAGATGACAGGAGTTACGCGTGGCGCAGCTCCGAGCGTGATTTAGTTACACAGCACATCTGCATCGCTCTGCTAACAGCCAGACTTCTCCCTGACACCTTCACAGGCCGGTGGCAGCTGGGAAGAGTTATTCAGCCTAAAACATTCACATGCAACAAAGCAAGAAGCTGCAATGCCCAGCCAGCAAACGGAGCTGCTGCAGTGTGATACATACCCAGCCAGGTGCGAGGAGGAGGAGGAGGAACAAGGTCCAGGTCACTGTCCCCAAGTTGCCAGACATCCCGAGTAAAGGGAAGGGAGGGGATTCAGGCTGCAGAGTGACTCTGTCCTTCTCCTTCGGAGTTTCTTCTCTCTCTATGGAGAAAGTTGCACACCAGCTCCTCTTTAAATAGCCTCCCGGAGGGGGCGTGCCCCGCACTTGAGTGACAATCTGGAAAGCAAGCTGAAATGGGTGCAACAAAAAAATGTCCAAATTCCAGGGAACACGAGCAGATTCCTGTGGCCCTGGTGGTTACGGGGCTGCCAGAGCAGCCTGCAGCTTGGTTACTTTCCATGTGGGTAAATCAAACCCCAGTAAAAGCAGGATTATTACTTTTTTTTTAATTTTTCCTCTTTTTAACTCCAAAAGTATGAAGCCTGGGACAGCTTTCTTGACACAACCCCCCCCCTTTCCAATTTCCCTACCTACATCCATTTCTTTTTGGCTGCAAGAGCTGAGGATTTAAATGAGCAGAGCTTTGTGGTGCACAATGTTTTTCCTTTGAAGAGACGGGAAGTTCAGCGCTGCTAGGTGCAGTGAGGTACCATCATTGACTGTGCATCACCGGTGCTTGGTGCTGCCAGCAACAAGAAATGAAAGTTTCATGAGTAGAAAGACTGTTGCCTGAACTTCTGCAACAAAGAGCTGCTTGGTTTATGATGCAATGAAAAGCTACGGGGTGAAGGTTATTGATAAAGGACAGTAATTCCCCATCGTGCTTTATTTGAGCCTTGGGATTGATGCAGCATATCCCACATTTTTATCTCTCAGGGTATGATCTTTTCTGTTTGCCGCTGAAATACAGAAATTCTGCACAGCCTGTTCAAAAAGACCTTTAGAATATGAAGGAGTTGGTTTGTGTATTAAAAGAGTTGGTTTGTTTATTCCCAAAGAGCAAGCAGAATGCTGCCATGGAAAGATGAGGAGGAGGAGTGCAGCAGAGGGCACTCTTAGTCCTTGCTGGCCTGGGGTGTGACAGAGCAGGTTGGGTACCGGACAGGAATCCTCTGTGCTGCACATGAAATGACCTGAAAAAGATGGAGCCATGAGTCAGGGACCTTCCCAGGGCAGAAGTGGTACAAGATCTGTGCCCATACTTTGGGGCAACCTAAAGCAGTGATGCAAGTTTTGTGTATTTATTTTGGGTTAACATAAAGCAGAGGGCTGGAGCACATCCAGAATGCCCTGTGCCATAGAGTCCCCACCACATCCCAGCAGAGTGTGCTGGGAAGTAGGACAGAAGATGAAGAAAAATACAGGGAGAGTGTAGTGGGTGATTTAAATTCAGCCTCCTTCCTTCCTGCCTCCTCCTAAGTATGGGGCAACTTGGCTGGGAACCAAGCCCTACATTTTACTCAGGTCCTTTCAGGTCCCTGTGCAGCACAAGATCAGCCTCCACACTCCTATGCCACTGTTTGTCCACTGCTGAGCACAGACAACTCAGACTCTTAATTAATTAGCACTTGGAAAGCCCCTTGGGATGTGGTGCTGGAGAGTGTTAGCACAGAGCAAACCACCTCAGATCACCTCCTCTTTCTCCTCTTCCATAAGAAGAGGGATTTCACAGTCATTTCTGTAACAAGTACCTCTACTAATGTCACAATGAAGGGTGATTATGTCTCCACACAAAAGATTTAATGTACTGGAGGTGGCATAAACATCCAGTGCCCTAGAGCAGCTGGAGCTAAAGGCAGTCTATCTGGATACACTTCCTTCCCCTTTTGGAAGGCTTAGCACCTTAAAGTATGTTGTCACCTAAAATTAGCTGCTCCCATTTTGCAGGATATTCTCCCACTGCTTGTAAATAAGAGAGGGATAAAGTGCTACACACCTCTGTCCTCATTTTCTCACACAGCAAGAACATTAACCACAGCTGAATTCCAAGCCCTATGGGGCATGTGAAGGTGTTATACTTGTGCCTTTTTAAAAGGACAGTACTTAATGGATGGCTTGATTCATACATTGCTCCTTGTCCCAGAAGCAGCAGTTGCACCTTGAGCCGTGATCTTCCACATTCTGCTTTCAACATAAACCTGCTGCGTGACCTTGAATGAACTGTTCAACCAAAATCATAACGCTCACTCACCTGTCAGGAGCTTTGTGAGGAATATTCAGCAGTAAACCAGCATTATGATGGCTGATCAAGTTGTCAACCTACAACAAAAATAAAGAATAATTTGGTTATAAAACATCCTCGCCAAGCTACTTATCACCATCCACCTAAATGCTTTCATCTTCCCAGAACAGTAGCAGAAGTAAAAGGTACTGAGTTGCAATTCTGCATCCTTCAAGCCACCTCAACTCTGCCACGGCCAGCTCTCTCCCCTGCTTTGCCAAGAGATGAGCACCTGGATCCACTCTAGCTCCTTGACCAGATAACAGAACCTCACTGCAAAGTGCCAGGAGCAGCACCAAACCTTCCACGTGAGTGTTTCTGGGGACACAGGAGCCCACTTTGCCTCTTGGCACCCAGAGCAAATCTGCTGCAAAGACACTTTTGTACCATAACTGGAGAAAAGAGGAGCAGCAGGACACGAAGGACAAGTATCAGGGACCTCCCTACACTCATGGTCCAAGATTTTCTTAGGTCTCTGTGACAACCAAAACTACCCCTCATGCTAGCAGCTGAACCATTCACTCCACTGGCCCTGCCACTTGCCAAGAAACAAGAGAAGAACATGAAGGTGGAGTGACTCAGAATGATCAAAGGCAGGAAACACCCAAGTTAACACCGATTTGTGTCTCTTCTTTTTGCCTGAGCTGCCTCAGGTGAAGGGATAAAGATGTCAACCCTGCTTAAAATCTCCCCCAAGCAAAGAATAGTGGGTGCTTAATTCACCTTGTTACGTTCTTCTGGGTTCACTCACCATCCCCGACCAGTGGCTTCCCTGAATTTATAGCAATTAAAAAAAAAAAAAGACATTTAGATAATTGCTAAAAATCATATAAGGCTAAAGAATAAAATTAAGACAAGCACACACACAGTTTTTTGGCTCAGTGTGACCTTTCCCAGTGGCACTTTGCCTGCAGAAGCCAAAATAAAAAGCCAGTACAAGCAGCATGGGAAGGGGAATCAGCCTCACTCAGTCCTCAATGATTTCCTCGTTGTCCCTTGTCTCAGAGCTGCTTGGTCATCCACAGGACATGCTGGTGGCTCTCAGGACTGCTCCTGACAGGAAGGTTTCCATTCTCACAGCTGGCCAGTCTTAGGAAAAGTCACTGTTGGAGTGGATCACAGGCAATCGCTCTAATTTGGAACTCTTAACTTCATGAGCCGCACTGAAATCACATCAAACATAAATTTGGCCCAGCAGAGATGGTGAGATTCATCCAGCTAGATGGTCTGAAACACAGGAATTTCATTTCATTGTTCATTACCCAACTACTGCTTGATGCATCCTGCTCACATGCTCAGGCTAAACCAATTGCCAGATTGGAGGCCATGAAGGAATCCTGTCCCCTGCTTTTTGCTGCCTCCTGTAATTTGAGGATAAACTGCAATTCTTAAGACGAGTTGGGCACTTTCATCCAGCTTCTCCCCTGATGATACAAGGCTGCAAGACATAAGTGACACTGTTGATTTCTCCAGTGGGGGGCATTTGTTATTTACATTTGTCCTCCAGAACGACCACTATGTGTATGAAGCCCTGCTTCCCGGGAAGTGTTCAGACATTGCTGGCTGATGGGATGTAAAGAATAAATACTTTGTTCTTCTTTTGCTTCCACATGTGCAGCTTTGCTTTGTGTTTCTATTAAACTGCCTTTATCTCAACCCACAAGTTCTTTTGTTTCCATCTTATTTTCTCCCTCCCCATCCTGCTGAGGATGGGGGTGATTGATGGAGCAGCTTGGTGGGCACCTGGTATTGAGCCAAGATTAACCCACCACAATTACTAATAAAAGAACAAAACTCATCAATGTTTTTGCCTGACATAAGTTTGCTGCAAGGTTGAGAAGTTCTGGGAGTCCGTGTGCCTTGGGCTGGGACAGGAGAGCAGCCTCTGAGTGTGTTTGGGCTCAACATGATTCCCAGAGACTTAACAGCTGAGATTGGTCTCTTCCAGACTTGTGTTCCAGTTCAAGTTCAGTGCTAATTCAGCATCTGTCCAGAGGGATATTTGGGGTCAGATTCATGCCATCTAATCCTTAGATATTTAATTAAGGCATCTCTATCAGAAGCCTAATCCCTCTAGGATCCCTTTATAATCAGCAGAGAAGGACTGAAGCTCCTGAACCGATGGCGCCTGTCTCTGTCGCTCCATATGAATCAGCTGCACCGCGGTGTCAGTTGCTATAAATTGGCAAGAGAAAGTGTCACATAAAGGCAGCACCAGAGCTCAAGCAAAGGTCAAATGTCACAGCGTATCTGACTGCAATCTGGGTGGGAAAGGCTGCCCTGCCCTAAGGATGGAAAGGGCAGGAAAAACCCACCCCTCCCCACTTCAGCACAGCCTTGGATGAAATCCTGACCACACAGAAACACTCACTGGCTTCAGCAGAGCTGGGATTGTCCTCTCCATCTGCCTGGCTTGCCAGATACCACAGCCCCGAGGGCACGTGGTTGTGCCCATCATTTAAGGGATGTCAAGCAGGGAACAAATTTTGTCCCTGGCTGCAGAGTTCACTAATGGACTCTACAGTTATTTTAGTTCTGGGATGAACATGCCATTGTATTTGAGGATTTCTTGTGAAATTGAAGCCTATAAAGGGATGCAAAATTTGGGATGGGTGGGGTGCTTGTTGATGTCCTTATAAAGGAAATAAATATATAAAAACACTCTTGGCATCAGGAGTTTGGAAAGAGCCAGTGCTGACACACAGCTTGCCAGCAAAAGCACACATTCTCTTCTGGAAAATAAGAAAATTACCCCCTGGAGCCTGATCTGGGCAGGAGGCAAAAAGCCAGTTCTGCAGCTTCCCAAAGAGTGTGCAACCAAGAGCACCCAGAGGTGCTTCCAGGAAAGCCACTAAACCCCATTTATCAGTGTGTAGGATTCTCGTTCCAGAACAGGTGAACAATAAGAAAGTCAACACTTCTAAGGACACACATGACAACAAGAAACCTGCCCAAAGCAGAGAACTGCAGGTGTCCAGCCCTCTGCAAAAAAAAAAAAAACAAACCCAGTCCTGGTTTTGGAAACAGAGCACTTGACAGTTTTCTGCCTCTCTTTTGCCCCGTTTCTGTTGTTGTGGGGGATCCGGCCTTTCACCCCAAGGCAGAGCACAGCCAGCCGGGAGGCTCCAGGCCAGCTAGGACCACTCTAATTCCCTAACCTGACTTCTTGCCTAATACATGCTGGAGAGTTTTACCTAAATAATGCACAAATTCCAGTACCTGAAGGGGCTCCAGGAAGGTGGGGAGGGACTTGGGACAAGGGCAGGGAGTGACAGAACAAGGGGTGATGGCTTGAAACTGGCAGAGGGGAGATGGAGATGAGATGTGAGGAAGAAATTGTTTGGTGTGAGGGTGGTGAGACAGTGTCCCAGGTTGGCCAGAGAAGCTGTGGCTGCTCCTCCCTGGAAGTGTTTAAGGCCAGGCTGGATGAGGCTTTGAGCAACCTGGTCTAGTGGAAGGTGTCCCTGCTGATGGCAGGGGGGCTGGGACTGGATGAGACTTCCAACCCAAACCAGTCTGGGATTCCATGATCCTACAACAAGGATTTCTGTGACCAGCATCTGTATTCTGCCTCCTGACAGGTGACAACCAGTGCTGAAGGTGACAAAGAGGCTCATGTGTGGACCAGGCCACGGAGCAGAGCTCTGGGAAGCCTGACCTACCACCCAGTCCTGCTGCAACTCCCCTGTGTGACCCTGGGCACCCTGCACCGAGCGGTCAGGAGAGGGCTGTGAGCACAGCGTGTTCCGGAGCTGGCTGTGTCTGCAGGCAGCGTGGGCTGTGCAGACCTGTCCCAGGGCACACTCTGCACCAGGTGTGCTTGTGCAGGCAGGTGCATCAGGATTCCTGGGGCTCAGCATCCAGGTTACTGGTCCATGCAGAAGATCAGACCTGGAGGGCAATGCAGACCAGACAAAGCTGCAGGCAATCGCTCTGTGCCTCACACTTTGTCAAGGTGCAATAAAAAAAAAGTACCCATTACCTGCAGACCAGCACAAGTCTCCACGTAGTGGTGTAACAGCGGGTGATCTTCTGATACCCTCAAGAACTGCAAAATTTGGATGTGAGTCACCATCATGGCCAGGAGCATTTGTGCCAAGGCATTGGCTTGCACAGAACTGCAGGAGGAACAGGCCCTGGGAGGAAACACTCAGCTGCACCCACCTGTGAAATGGGTGCTTCCTTGGGTTTTTTCCACTTCTTAACTTACTTCATGCTTAATTATCCTGAAGGAAAACTGCAGGGAGAGAAGCTGTGTTTAAGGTGGATTTGGGCAGGCTCATTTAAGGAGGACTCCTGATCTACAGGACTCCTTTGGTGCACAGCTCTGATGCACTCTGTCTTTTATGGGATTTGGTCCTCACAACACAGAATCCCAGAATTGCCTGGATTGGAAAAGCCCTTTAAGCTCATCGAGTCCAACCATGAACCCAACACTGAGCAGTCCCCGACTAACCCATGTCCCTCAGCACTATGTCTACACGACTCTTCAATCCCTCCAGGGATGGGGACTCCACCACTGCCCTGGGCAACCCCTTCCAATGCCTCAGAACCCTTGCAGCAAAGAAATTCTTCCTCACATCCCATCTCAACTGCCCTGGCCACAACTGGAGCCCATTTCCTCTTGTCCTGTCCCCTGGTCCTTGGTTGAACAGACCCACCCCCACCTCTCTCCACCCTCCTCCAAGGGACTTGGACAGAGCCAGAAGGTCTCCCCTCAGCCTCCTTTTCTCCAGGCTCAACACCCCCAGTTCCCTCAGCCGGGAACTCAGCACACTTGTGCTCCAGACCCTTCCCCAGCTCCGTTCCCTTCTCTGGACACACTCCAGCACCTCCATGTCCTTCTTGGAGTCAGGGGCCCAACACTGAACCCAGCACTCCAGCTGCAGCCTCACCAGTGCCCAGTACTGGGGTCGAAGAACTTCCCTGGTCCTACTGGCCACCTGCACAGATGAGGCACAAAAGGATGCGCTCAAGGCTTGTGGAAGAGAAGAGACTAATGTGAGGTCTCTCACTGGGTTCTGCCACACGCTGAACAAGCAGCCACTCTGCCATAATCACCAGGAGCTTTTTCTAGTGCATGAGCCAGGCACTGCTGTCTCTATCCAGCCATATCTGAAAGGCTGCAAGGTAAAATCCTCCACCAAATCCCATCTCTCCAAAGACCTCTGGCATCACCTAAGCTCAAAGGATCTGTGCCCTAAAAATCCAGGGCTCAGCCCCTCAGTCAAAATAAACCTGCTGAGATCAATAGGTCTTCCCTAATTTATACCAGCTGCACATCTCACACAGACTCAACAGGCAGCAACAGGTCCCTGAGCTCTGCCAGGCTGGCGGGACCTGGAGGGGTGGGTGGCCTAAGAGGACTTGTGTGTATCTCTCATTAGGGATTTGGGATTCCAACAGGAGCCTGCCCACACCTTTCCCATTCAGGTCTTGGAAAAATTCCAGCTCATTATATGGAATCAGTGAATAATTTATGTTGGAAGGACCCTTAGGTCATCTGGTTCCTCTTGCAGCTGATCTCAATGCAGAGGATAGAGAAAAGGGGTGGGCTTCAGAGACCAAGAAGTGCAGGTCAGTGGGGTCCACAAGTTCATCAAGGCAGTGCTCTCCCTGCCTGATCCTGTATGGCAAAAATTAATATCAGCACATGAATCTTTGATTAACTTTCTAGCCCCTGGGGCTGTAATTGTGAGCCAGCCTTATCACAGGGCTTGCACCTTTGGAGAGACAGGGACCTCTCACAGCTGAAGGGAGCGTGAACCTTGGAATGTGATGCAGACACCTTCAAAAATAGCTGTAAACCAACTATTTCACTGCTGATTAAAGAACATGATCTTCCTCTGAATGTACAAACTGCTGTAAGTTACATGCTGATGAAAAATAATGTGTGAATTGTTAAGTGTGAGAGTTTCACTTATATGTTCTTAATTTTGTTACAAGCACATGAGGTTCATCTTCATATCTATGATCTTCACATTTATGAAGTTGACCTTTCATATTTGTTTCCTTGGTAAGAGATTTTTTTTAGACGTTTCACATCACCAGTGTTTAAGAAAAGACAAGTCCCAAGCTCCATGAATAGCCTTGTTCTAAGAATGGCATCATTTTATACAACATTAATAAGGAAATAGTCTGTATTTGCAGCCATTGTTGCCTTCAGACAGACCAAACTCACACAAGCTGAGGAAAATGAAATGTTTCAGCAGGCTGCAACTTGTGGGAGGTCTCTAGTGGGACTTCCATGTGAGCAGAAGCAGTGCTCAGTGATGGTCACCCACTCCTCTGTCCATGGGCTGGATGATGTGAGCTGCTTCTCTCCTCCCCTCGCCCCTTGTCCTAAACAATTACCCCAGCTCCCTTCCCCAGAAACCTGTGTGATGTTAGAAACCCTCTGGATATATTCAGAGGTGACAGTTTTCTTAGCTAATAGTGGAACATTCTTAGTTCTGCCTATAAATGCTGCATTTTTTTGGTACCATTTTACATGCAGGTACAACAGCATTATTGTTACAAACTTGCTGAAACCACTTTGAGTTCACAGCCTTTATTTTCAGTATGGCTTTTGCCATATTGTCTTTAAAATACCCTGTTGCTGGTAAAGCCACCATTATGACAGACTACTAAAGCTCTTCCAGTTTAGGCCATTTTACCCCAGAGATGCAGCAAAAGACGTTTTCAAGTAAGTTTTACAAAGCCTCAGTGTGCTGCTGTTGTTGCTGTTTTAAGGAAGTTATTTGAACCAGTAATTTTCATCTCTATAGTTGAAACTGTTTCACCCTCAGAAACATGATGTCGTCTGCGAACAGAGATGCACAGAGATGGGTTTGAAAACAGAATTTAGGTGAATAACATTCACTTGGCTCTTTTTTTTTCCCATCTGATCCCTGCCATGAGTCAGGTAAAAGGAAAGCTGTAGCTGGTTTGATTTCTTTGCCAGGCAAATAACCCCAAATCATCTTTACTCTAGTGCCTCTTTATGCAGTCATTTCACAATGTTCTCCGTGGTGCATTAGACTGGAAATTAATGACCTGCCTGGCAGAGATAGGCAATCTGTGAGGTCAAGGGGTTGTGCTAAAAAATAGTTATTGGGGATTCTTAAATTATTACAATTTTGAGCCCAAGGTGTCCTGACCTCAAAAAAGGGGGACAGGTGAAATGAAAACTATGGAGCCTGGCTATTTTTCAAGAAGGTGAGGAAAAAAAGGCTTCTCCTGCCAGGGCAACTCTTGGTCACTTGGCACTCAACACCTTCAAAAACCACAGAAATGTTCTCGATTCTGGCATTAACTGTGAGAGCTCTGTGTGTCTCTGATGTTCCAACTGGGGAAATAACTAACCAGCTGCATAGACTCACCAGTGTCATTGCCTTTCCGCTGAAACTCGCCCTCTCCATGGCCAAGTCCTCTAGACTGGTGAAGTTCCTCCTCTGCTATGCTCATCTTCCTTCAGAGGAACGAGTGAGGGCCAGGACACAGCTCAAAACACCCGCAAGCCTGTTCATTCTGCCCCAAACAAGGAGGGCTGGCAGGGCCCTGTGGATCCCTTTCCTAGAACAAAGGAAACAAACAAAATTACTTCCAGCTTCTCAAATTCTTCTCAAAATAATACGTCAGCTTCGTCTGTACTGCTATCCTGCAAAAAGAATTTGGAGGAACAAAAGGAATGAGACAAATTCCCCTGCTCACACTGGGGCTATTCTCTTTACCAGAATGTATGTGGG
>NW_010303583.1:14458-27870 GCF_000700745.2 Antrostomus carolinensis
AGGTGTATTTCAGGGGGATCTCAGCTGAAGAAGCCAGGGAAGAGCCCAGGCTGTGCTGAGTCAGAGAGGAATCCCATGAACCAGCCTCATGACAAGGATCTAAGACCCTTTTTCATCCTTCACATGAATTAAAATTAGAGTTGAAAGAAAGAATCTCGTGGTAGGAAAACCACCCGCAACAAAGGGACCTCAGGAACAGAAGCATGAGGTTAATTTGACACTGCACAGATGTAAGGAAAGCCAGAACTTCACTCCTAGCATTCCTGTGGCAACCGCACAGTGATTATGCTAGTCCCTGGTTTCATCGGAGAATGATTTCAGCTGGCACTGGGGCTCAAGTGATGTGTTCACTGCAGGATGAACTTCTGAGCTTATATACACAGAGCTGGCAGTCACTCCTTCTCTGATCATTTTGAGACTAACTTTATGGACAGTCATCCCACAGCTCAAACAAAAGTGTTATGAGGTACAGAAGAACGTTTAAAGCAGCATTGTTGTGATCTGTAAGGCTTTTGTGTTCCAAAAAGGATTATTGAAACATCCTGCCTGGTCGGTGCAGCTACTGACCGTGTGCCTTTTTCATCAGCACCAGCTGGTCTTCAGAAGGAGATGTAAGGATCCCTGCTCAGAGGGGAGCCACACAAAGAGCAGGCAGAGAGCCCAACTTGGTCTGGAGAGGGGTTCCCACACCTCTGGTCCATGGAGAACCAGGTTTTGGTGACCTGGTGTTGGACTAGGATCTGTGAGCTCAAATCCAAACCCATTCTCCCTTCTCAATTTTAAGGTCTGCACGGCCCCCCACCAGGCTTGGCTGGCTCCTGCTGCAGCCTGTGCCAGTGTCTGCTCAGCTCTTTCCCACACTCAGAATCTCATTTCTGCTGTTCCACAGGCTACAGCATAACTAGCCTTTAGGGGAGACGTGTCAGTGCCTGCAAGCACGGTCTCATCTGCTGCCATGAGCTCGGTACAGCCTCTCCTCCAAAGGCAGCGCTGGGAGGTCACCGCTTCTCTTGGGTTCGAGTGCCAGAAATACCCAAACTCAGCAGAGATTTCTGGCTCCAAAGCTGCCACTTCCATAGGAGGCTCCGGGGAGGGGAAGGGAGAGGCTTCACTTAATTGTTTTGTTTTTAAAGTAGCACTTTCTCATCCTATTTTTGTTCCAGGGCTGTTTTAATTGGACAGCTCTAAAGCTCTTTGCAGCTCATTCAAAAGGAGGGAGAGAGAGCAGACTCTTCAGCTTTACCTCTTCCCTACAGAGGGATTGTTGCTGTTCCAAGACTTCCCACCTAATGGTTTATCAGACAAAAGGGATTGCCCTTGATCTGTGCCAATGACTCCAAAGTGACGAGGGGCACAGCAGGGTTGGGAAGGAGACAGCTGTGAAATGGTTTTGTGTCTTCTCCCCTTGAGTTGCCTCCTGAAGTCACCGTGCCCTGTGAGGAAGGTGACTGGCATGGTGGGGATGCGGTGATGATGTAGGATGTGCACACAGCATGCTTGGTAAGGGGTGGCTGACTTGTAGCTGGGAGACAGAATAGAGCAGCTCAGCAGAAAGCAACTTAAAATCATCTTGTCATTTGAGTCTTTCAGGTGAGGCCACAAAATGAGCCTGGGGAATGGCGATTCCTATCTTCTTGCGAGGTTTATTGTTTTATTTGGTTGCGGTTGAGTTCTTTGCTGAGTGTGGGTGTTCCTGTTTGCACACTCAGCAACACCTCCCATCAATTCACAGCAGAGTGAAGCTATGAGGGAACAACAAGTCTGTTCCCCATCTCTTCAGTGCCACCATCACCTCAGCCTCTGTGCTAGTCAAGTCTCTCCAACACACAAGATCAGAACCAGGTCTCCTCTGTTTCCTGAGAGACAGACACATCCGCACTGGAGCTGCTGGGCAGATGATTCTACGTACAGCTTTTTAAAGACAGAAACTCCTAATTCTGGAGTATCTGGGCTTGTTCTGCCCCAGGTAAGAGCTCAACAGGCAGTGTGAATCTCTGGATTTCGGAGAGCATCAGCAGAGCCATAGCAGGAACTGTCTGCCATCATTTAACCCCATGTTTCTTCTCTGTCAGACTCTCTCTTGAGATGACAAGAGGGACCAGGCACAAGGAAAAGTGTATTTTCAGGTTGTAGATGCTGTAAAATTAACCTGGAGGGAGCGTGCTTGTGTCATGCAGGCTGATGAGCTCCTCTGTAGTAACAGCTCTTCCCAGGTGCCATCTGCTTGTCTTTTTCTTTGGGAAAAAGAGTGTAGAAGGCATCGAACAACCACAGACCTTGCACCACAGCATCTGCTTGGTGGCTGCTGGAAAACAAAGAGTATTTTCAGTGCTGGGGACAGGAGTAGGTTCAGCTGCAAATCTTCCCCCTGCTTTGTGGATGGATACACAGCATATCTGTCCTGTAACACCTCCTGGGGCCAGCAGCTAGCACGGCTACAGCCCACGCTGGCTCTGGTGATACTCTGATATTCTCCTAGCAGGATTTGGGCTTTCCCCAGGCTACGGGAGGGAGAACAGAAGCATTTCTCCTGTTATTTCCTAAGCAGAAAGTGAAGCAGCCAGGATCTGACCCTGCTATTCCAGTCCCAGATAAATGAAATAGTCATAAAAACATATAGATGAGATATGAACAAACATGAGGGAGGGCAGGGGCTCTACAGAAGCCATGTTATCCTTCCGCATCCTTTACAGGAAGATAATCCCTCTGTGCATATAATGGGTTATAACTGGGCCTGGAGTTCTCGCTGAGTTCCATGGACTGTGCCAAGCGAGCGGCGTGCGTGTGAGTGTGTGTGTGTATTTCTGCTCTCTTGCTGGAGGGAAGTTATTCTGGGTTCTCCCTGCTCCTGACTCTGTGCTTCTCCTTAGGCTAAATTGGCATTTCAGAATAGTGTTGGTGTATTTAAGGAGGGGAAGGAAGGCAAAACCATCTTTTGTCAGTGAATATAGAGTTTCTTCATGAGAGATATGGGAGCCTGAGATCTAGAGCGAGCTAGAAAACATTGATTAGAGGTAGGGCCTGGGAGAACCCAGACCAGTTTACACCAGTTGAGCCTCTGACCTCAATTCCCTTTGGGCTTTTGGCACTCAGAGTCCTAGGGTGCTTTTGGAAATAACTCTTAAGCATTTGTCTGCATCTGTAGACCCCAAACTACCTTCAGTTCAGCCCTGGATCTCAATTTCTGCTGGCAGTTGGGGTTGTTTTGATCAAGGTTTTGGCCTGCCTGAGGGCTCAGAGTCAGTAGAGAAGCTGCAGTCAGCATCCCAAAGCTCAACCCCCTCCTCTGTTAGAGCATCCTGCTCCTCCACATTCCTGTTGCATATACCTGGAACTGCTGTGACCACAGCAGGATGAATTCCCAGTTACATGGCCACAGGAACTGTCCCTTTGCAGTTCCCCGTGGTATTAATCAACATGCTCCCTCCAAGGGTTCCTTCTTTGTTTACAAACTAAGAGAGACCCAAATTCTTGCATTATTGAGAATTTCCGCTCAGCTGTGGGTCACATTTTAAGATTCCTCTGTTTTTCTTTCCAAGGAACAAATGTTTGTTTTGCTGAAGAAAAAGGGAGTGATCCTGTTCCACTCGAATGGATGTAAAATCAGGAGTAATTCCACTGAATCCAAGGGGCCAGGAGCAGGGAAAACCCAGCAGGAACAGTGTATCCTGCCCGTTTCTACCAGCATATGAAGGCCAGATTTCTTAATTCCTTTACCCCCCACTGCTTTTGTTCTCTTCCCACCCTTGCCCTGTCTCCCTGTTAGAAAGAATGTCATGACTGGGATGTCAAAGAGCACTTATCACTAGATGTTTGGTTGGGTTTTTTTTTTTAATAAATATATGATGTTCTCCAGATGCTAAAGAACTGAGGAGGCTTCAGATGATCACCTCTGCTCTCATTTACACAGCTATAAATCCTGAGTCACTCCACTTACTTCAGCAGACTAATGCCAGATGCAAGCAGAGGAATCGAGATCAGCATCCAACCCTGAGCTAAAAGAGGGACCTTGGGACACATTTCTCAAAGTCACAGCAATTTTCACTTAAGCAACTGGGACACTTTTTAAAGCCCAAAACAAGAGAGACAAAACTATTTACTTTGCTCAACTGACCTATTTTATTTTATTTTTATTTTTATGAAGATACATGCTTACTGGGAACATGAATGAAAAGGTCTTGTTCACAACTTTGGCTTGACATTGCTTGAACTAAAAGTCATTTGGGTTTAAATCAACATGAATTAGGCATCGGGCAAAAAGAACGGTTCCCACAGCCCCAGATCAGGAATCAGTGCCCTTTAATGCAACTGCTCTGGCCCTCAGTGGTGCTTGGAGTCCTGGCAGAGTCAAAAGAGCTTTTCTAGATTTATGCAGCTTCTGCAGAAACCAGAATCAGGTGTAGTTTTGAGACCCACCCAATAACACAGCTTTTGTTTTCATGGTTGCATACAATTGCAACCGCAATTTAGTTTGGTTTCAGTGGGCCAGTTGTAACCCCAGTTAGAGTTTGAGGTCTGAGGAGCACTGGATGGGAAAAAGCCTTGCATGAAAGGCCTCGTGATCCTCCCAAAGGATGGCTGAGAAGCAGAGAGTTCATCTTTGTTCATCAAATGTTTGTCTTTGCACACTCATCCAGCTTCTCACGACTGCAAGATACACTGCAAGATCACTTGCACCCTTTTTCTGACTAATTTAGCTTTGACGTCCAGTTAAGTCTCCTCTTCATGTCACTTCTGAAATGAATCGTGGACATTTGTGCTGTGTTGATACAAATTTATGGACAAAGTGATTCGATTCTTCAAATGGTTCCCAGATCCTGTTTACAAATTCTTTTCTACTTTGGATCAGATGTGTCAGCACGAGCCAGGACACCTTTCATTGTGCTGGTAGCGCAAAGCAGCCATAAGCCCAGTTTAGTCAGCCAGTTAAAGTGGATTTACCGGTGCTTTGGACTTGAAGCTGCTCAGACAGCCAAAGGATATCAGTGAATAGTGTCTGCATGTGGCACATTTCAGAGAGATCCTTACAACAAATGCCTACTTTGCCAAGAGAGATGTTTGTGACACTTTATGCTTTTGTCCTTCCATAAAAATAGTGCATTTTATTGAAAACAGCTGGATTTGCACCAGTGTCAAAGAAATTATGGTCTGTGCTCTCTGGTTCTGACAGTTACAGGTGTCAAAGATGGTCAGGAAAGGACGTTTTCCCTTTGAAGGTAGAAGATGGATGTGGGAACAGTACTGCATTTTAGACACACGTACAGCCTCTTATATAGGAGTGTCTGGGCACGTTAAAATCTTTTTCACATGGCTTAGTGTTTACTGGTGTCAGAGGTGGATAGCCGCAGAGCAGCTGTTTGGCTCATTAGCTCTCAGACACGGAGAATGTTTGTCCTGGGAACAGTATTTATAACCGTCCTAAGCAAATGAGAGCCAAGATATTTCAAAACACAGTTTGTACTGAAGGGATATCTCTTCTCCCAAATACCCCACCGCAAAAGTTTCTAACTAGTCCCTGGGATTACCAAGACAGCAGGGAATTCAGCTGAAAAAAAAAGTGTGTTCTAGATTTTGTAAACCAATCCTGCTTTTGGTTAGGGTAAAGAAAGAATAACTTTCTGAAAGTGATAGATCTGTGGTGTTACCTGGCCAAAGCAAGTTAAAAATCTGTTCCCATTCCTCTTTTATAAGAAGAAAGTTTGTGCAGTGGGAGAATTCGAACGGACTGTTTGCTAATGCACTCTTTGATGAAAAGAATTTACAAGAAGGCACAGGTGAGGTTTTCTAAAGTGTTTCAGTGCTGCAGGAGCTGGTTTGCACCACTAAAGTCATTCGAATCTCATCCATAAAAACTTAGGAGACAAGACAGAGGAAAAAAGGATTTTCTGCAGAATCAGTCACTCTCCTGTGTTTCCCTTGACTTCTCACAGGTTCAGCTATTTAAAACCTTATGACCCAAAGAAGAACTAATTTCAAATAAACTGATAAGTGTCTATTTGGAGATCTTCTGGCAAGTTTTACAGGGTTTCTGAAGAAGCTTTTCCAGTGCCTAGGAGCACGTATTTTCTTTCTCTGCAGAAAAGCAGCAGCTATTTGACATTCCACTCCTCAAGGTGCCCAGTTCCTGCTGCACTAACACCACGTCTCTGAATGATGGATTTATGTGACCAGCACTATCCAAATAAAGGGAGCCCCCAGGCTTTCCCTGAAACATGAAATGGACACAGAATCTCAAAGGCAAGGAAATATCCTCCTTTTCAGAGATGAGAGATAAACAACTATTCAGCAGAAGGTGTGAAGACAAGATTTGACCCACATCCCTACATTTTCAGCAGCAGCTGGTGATCTAGGGTATTTTCCAATCTTGTGATATATCATTTTTTAATGCAAGAGAACTATCTTGTGAAGAATAACCCTCAATTTTAAACCACTCTTTTAAAAACTGAATCTCAAGTCTTTTATATCCTACTCCTTTCTTTATTCTAGCCCATTAGGGGCACACTGCCACCCTGAGCAGATAGAGACTCCAAATATCCTTTCACACATGCTGATACAAATGAGAAGACTCAGAAGACACCACAGCCATGCTACAGTGAAATGGGGGCAGTCATTTTCATGAGATAATCACCACTGAATATTCCCAGCTTGATTTCCAATGACACAAAATGGTCTGGTCACTTCTCCTTGGCTTCACACACTCACCTTTCAGTGCTTCTTGACATGTTCACTGCATATGTGACTTTTTAACTCTGTGGAAACTCCTCAGGATTAGCAGGAGCAGGAGCAGATGGGAACAATCTGCTACTACTTCATTAGGAGGGATGTGAGTTGCAGTGGGTCTGAGACTAGAAGGCATGATAAATGATAAGGTAGATGGATCATAACTTCAAATGGGGGATGCTGGAAAAGACTCAAGAAGGAATGAGAAATGAAGCAGAAGATAAAAGTCTGTTTTGGGGAAGTGCTGGTGCCAGCTGGTTGTGTTTCTGCAGCCCAAATGTGGATCTGTGTATTTTCACATCAGCACCTGTCCAAGATCCATGTCTCCTCTATAGGAAATTTCCATGGCCACATTAATTCACAGCTGCATGCAAAACATTTTGCTGCATCCCTGGGACGCCTCTAACCCATAAAACACAATTTCAGAGCATGGCTAGAAAATCTTCTCACTTCCCAGGCTGGTATGTGGTGTTCAGGTGTAACAGGAATGATTTGGTTACTTTGCATAGCCCAGCTGAGAACTACATCCCAGGTTTTTATAGATTTAGACTTTGTGTAGCATTTTCATTTTTACCAGAGGACAATCAATTGGCTGCTTTGGATATGGAGCAATCTGAAAGTGGTTTCCATATTTACAGCGAGATAAAACAACAGCATGCCTTCAGGTCCAAATCTCTCTCAGTTATTCCCACCTCCTGCCTCAATTTAACTTCTGCAAAAGGAAGGAAGTCCATCAATCCAAAGGAACACATATTTATTTCCTATCTGCATGCCATGAGACTCCACAGCAGTGTGCAGAATGGAGCACAAAGGGGACACCTCACACAGCATGGCCAAAGCACCGTGGCCTGACCTGACTCCTTCTTTCACCACTTTAACCCCGAGTCCCCTGTCTCCTGTCACACTCACACTGGAACCGCACTCAATTCTTCAGTCCTCCACTCCTCCAGCCCAAGCCACCTCACACAACCATCACTGTGCCTGAAACAGGAATCACTGGGTAACAACAAACAGTTGAACTCACAATGCAGCAAAAAGAGAGAAAAGCATTTCATGTGAGAGAGGCCAAGCCTGCTCCAGTGTCACCTCTGATCACACCCAGCCAGCCTCTGCCTCTCTTTGCTTCATTTCTCATTCTGATGGGTAGCAAAAAAAATTGTATCTTCTAACAAGCTGACCTTTCAGCTGAACTTTTCAGCCCCTCCTCATCTTTTGAATCATACCTAAATAATTACACCAATATCGAACATTTTCCTATTCCAAACTTGCACCTTCCAGCCACAAAGCACCTTGCAAAGTTTAAAAGCTTGGCTACAAATCCCCAGGGAAAACAGCTTTCTATTCCTGACCTCAATGCACAACAGGAGGAACTATGGTACAGAGGAGAGAGGCGACTTGCTCAAGGCCACACAGCAAGTCTAGAGCCGAGCCAAGAGCACACGGCAGCTCTGCTCACTCCCCGCTTGCAGCTTGAACCAGCCGCTGCTTTTTCCTCAGCACGGACAAGACAGATATTCCAGTGATTTCAGTGAACAAAGAGGGTCCTCTCTGAGCTGCCGGCCGCTGCCATGTGTTTCCCTGCTGTCACTGATTATCCATGGGATTCCCAACAAGGACCTACAGTCGCTGGCAACATCTGCCACAGGGTTTCTCAAGGGGCTGAGGACGAGCTGTTTTTAGCCTTTTGTTTATTTGGACAAGTTCGTTGCTTGCCAAAAGTGCTCCCCCACTGCACACACATCCACACCCCCACATGCTCTTTCGAGCCAGAGAGCAGGGGACCTTCCATCCCACACAGGCTGCTTTGTGAGGCCGGGCTCTGCAGGAGGCTGTTCCTCCCTTCTCCCTGCAGCCAGCTGCCAAAAGCAATGCTGAGATCAGACAAAAGATTTATCATAGAATCATCGAATGGTTTGGGTTGGAAGAGACCTTAAAGCTCATCCATTCCAACCCCCCTGCCATCAGCAGGGACACCTTCCACTAGACCAGGTTGCTCAAAGCCTCATCCAACCTGGCCTTCAACCCTTCCAAGGAAGAGCAGCCACAGCTTCTCTGGGCAACCTGGGCCAGTGTCTCACCACCCCTACAGCAAAGAATTTCTTCCTCACATCTCATCTCAATCTCCCCTCTTCCAGTTTCAAGCCATCACCCCTTGTTTTATCACTAACTGCCTTTGTAAAAAGTCCCTCCCCAATTTCACCCATCAGTCGGGCTGGGGAACACAGGGACTGCTGTCCCTGATTGCAGTCAGACCATTGGCCCGATAAACCCAGCATCCTGCTTCTGCAGTAACCACCGACCCCGATACCTTAGAGAAATGCCATTTCCCCTTCCACAGATGCATCCAGCCAGCCATGCAAGCCTGCTGTGGTGCACAGATAAAGGTCTCCTTTCCATACAGCCAACCAAACAGGAAAAGACTGAGCTCCTGCTGTCCAGTTGTGTCCCAAAAGTCCCAAATACCGATTTTAGATAAAGCCAATGTGATGTGCTCAGAGTTGAATGAGCTCTTGAGTTTCCACATGGACCAAAGAGGGCAAAAACCCAAACTCAAAGATGTTGGAAAAGCCCACACCTAGGATCTGCTCAAGAGCTGGATGTTCAATACAGGCATGGCACAGGATCTGTTGTGTACTGAATGGTGTGGGCACTGCTATCACTTAAAGACACTTAAATGCTTCTAAGTGTGCTGGACTGCCAGCCCTGTTCATCAGCCCATCACAGGATCCAGTTCTCCTTTCACATGCAGTAGAGTAGGACAAGGCTCAGACAGAAATCAATGGCAGCACACAAGATTAAGTCTGGCTAAAGGAGACAATTCACACAGGGGAAGTGACCATCACCCTGTCTTGTCTTCCTCCCTTATCTTTGTACTCTGCTCCAAAGCTCGCTCTGGTGCACTTCTGTCTTCACCTCACTGCTACAGTCACCAGCAAAGAAATTAGTTAAATGGCAAAGGAGAAAAGATGTGAGATATTGTTAACTCTGAGAAATAAAGAAAAATCCAAGGGTCGGTTCATGGGTCTTCTGGGCACTCAAGAGCCCTGTTTCCCTCTCATCTCTTCACCAATTTAAAGTGGACTCATTCACATCCACAACTAAACCTTTTTATTTCACAGGGTTAGTTCATCTGTTCGTAGAACAACCTACTTCGGAGATCTGGGGATTGTCTTCAGGTGCAGAAGATAAATTCCAAACATCTCCAACTCAGGGAACAAACCCGTGCAGTATTGATGCAGTAATGCACAATTAGGGAGCAACACTTTGTCCAGTACTCAATACAAGAAGGCTGGCAACATTTAGATATATTCCAGGAGTATTTTACAGCTCTAAACCATATCACATTGGGTGGGACCTCAGCTGATATCAACAGTTAACTGGGGCTAAGCAACCAACAGATGGACACAAAATCTGACCTGGAAGGAACGCTCACATGCTGCAGGGGTTGGTGCTGCCAGTGCATTACCAACAGACTCCTCAGTCACTCTCTGCAGCGATGCTGCAAGGTCAGGGCATGCTCCAGGGCTGTCCAGTTAAGAGTGAAACGAAGGTCAGCAGAGACGTCAGGAGAAAGGAAGCCTTGTTATGGGTTGAGTTTGGTCCCAGGAGGGAGCTGAGTTTGCTCTCCCAGGCATTATGAAATCAACAAAAAAAAAAAAGAGAGAGATTTAGCCTGATCATAAGAAAAGAATGTCTCTGATATTCCCTTTCTCGGCAGCGATACGCCACCCCACACAACAGAGGAAGGATGAGTAAAGCAAACTCTCAGCCCAGACACCCAATAAAGGGAATTGAGGGGTCCAGACCGAGAGAGCAACCCCAGGATTGTTCCCATTGTTGAGGGTTATGGGTTCTCACTCTGACTGTGTATTCAGGGTGGTCATTCAGAGCCCATGTTCTGCTGTGGCTGTTGTTCTGCGTGACAAACACAAAGCCTACGGTAAGTGAAATGACATGTTGGGCTTATTTTTAAAAGCATTAACATTTAAGGAAAAATAGGAACTCGTACCACTTTGGGCTAAATCTGAACAACAAAGAAAATAAATCAGAACAGGCTTGATGCACATGCTTTTCTGTGAAGAAAGTTGTTTATAATACATATTACACTCCAGAAGAAATCTGGGATAAACAAAGTTGAACTCTTACTCATCTCTGTCCTTCTTCCTGTGAAAAAGTCCTTCCAAGAGAGAACCAGCCCACCATCTACTCGCCTCATAAGTCCTCTTTAACTCCTTATGAATATCAACACAGGCATTGCAGAGGACAGTCTTCTCCTCATCCCACATGCTACTCAGCTATGTTAGTGATTCCAAACGCTCCTTCCCGTGCTTGGCCAGACAAAATCCACCTTTCTCCAAAAAACACAAACACATGCTGCCTATGTGCCAGCTACAGATCTCTCTGGTAGGCACCAAGCACCAGCAACTCCAGTAGGAAGCAGGAGAAGATGAAATCAGTGTGTAGGAAGTGATCAGCACATTTAAAAACTAGGATTTCTCTTCCCTGTATCTACATGCGCGTCTCGCAGAGATGTTATGAGAAAACCTTTCTGAGTTCCCCAGTAACCACCAAAACGTTGTCACCTGTTGGATCATTAGTCAGATGCACCCAATATTCTGTCTAGGATGATCACAGAATCCCAGAATTGCTGAGATTGGAAAAGCCCTTTAAGATCATCAAGTCCAACCATGAACCCAACACTGACCAGTCCCCGACTAACCCATGTCCCTCAGCACTGTGTCTACACGACTCTTCAATCCCTCCAGGGATGGGGACTCCACCACTGCCCTGGGCAACCCCTTCCAATGCCTCAGAACCCTTTCAGCAAAGAAATTCTTCCTCACATCCAATCTCAACTGCCCTGGGCACAACTTGAGGCCATTTCCTCTTCTCCTGTGTTATACAAATATGAGGACTTTAAGGAATAAAAAGTAATGTACAAAGTTTTGAACTTGCAGGACTTACTTTAAAAAGTCACACTCCTTCTGAAATGTAGGAACCTAGCACTTTCCAGTCTCTACATGACCTTTTTTTTCCTACAAACCTAGGACAGTCTATGAGCTTGTTGTCCATGGCAGAGCTTTTATGCCGAACAAATAGCAGTGCTTTCTACCCAGTGACCAAACACTGAAGACACAAACTGTCTCCTTGGACACAAATGCTCAACCACACACATATGTCTTGCTCACTGCTGCAGCCAAGACTCCACTTTGAGGTCTTCATGACTCAAAGCAGGACAAAGGAGAGCTTCTCCTGGTCCAGGCTTAGCGTCCACTCGCACAAGGATTTGTTTCAGGAGAAGCACTGGCTTAAGCAGATCCCACATTTCTGCTCCTTGTCACCCTCTCACTTGTTTCTGAGGCTGCAATATGGATTAGGGAACTGATCTGAAATAAAAATAAACTAACAGGAAGACAAACAAAAAAAAGGGGGGATTTTGTTCTTTTTTCTTTTTAAATGGAGATCATTCCCCAGCTGGACCATCACACAAAAGGTACAACAGGATGAGAGAGGGAAACGGGCGCAGGAATGGGATCAGCCATAACAAGAAGACTGTGTTCTGGAAGTGCGCTGCTGCTGAAAAGAAATACTTGTGAAACAAAATCCTTCCCTGTGCTAAACCTGCCCCAGTTTGGAGCTATTTGTTTTGCACCGGAGACTTGAGAGCCTGTCCACTTCTGACCAGGAGCCTTCCATAAAGTGAAATCCCTGCTTGGCTGCCCACTCGCTTGAAGGGATCGTTGTACGGCAATAACGCCACATTCTTGGGTCCATCTCCGACTACTTTGAATAAAAACAACCAGAAAGTCACACATGAAGAAATAACTTTGTTGACAGAAGAAGAAAAGATTAACCTGTTAACGTAACTATTGCTATTAATAATCTTTAAATACCCAGGCTGAAACTTGGGTAAGGCCCACAGGAAGGCGAGAAGCAAGCTCCAGGTCCTTGTGGTTCACGAGAATTTCCTGTCTTGTCAGCGTGTGTTTCCTCCGCTTCGGGGAGGAAGGGTGTCCAAGGCAAACACCATTCCTCACACTCACCGACCAAGGCACTGTCCAAAGGAAGGTACCTTCGAGTAGCTTTAACACTGACACTTTCCTTCTTTCTGAGGAAAAGGACCTGGGTGTGCTGGTGGGACAGCAGGTTGGCCATGAGGCAGCAGTGTGTCCTTGTGGCCAGGAAGGCCAACAGTGTCCTGGGGGGCATTAAAAAGACCGTGGCCAGCAGGTCAAGGGAGGTTCTTCTCCCCCTCCACTCTGCCCTGGTGAGGCTACATCTGGAGTGTTGTGTTCAGTTCTGGGCTCCTCAGTTCAAGAGGGACAGGGATCTTCTGGAGAGAGTCCAGTGGAGGCCACAAAGATGATGAGGGGCTGGAGCATCTGCCTGACGAGGAGAAGCTGAGAGAGCTGTGAATCTTCAGCCTGGAGAAGAGAAGATTGAGGGGGGGGTCTGATCAATGCCAATAAATATCTGAAATGTGGGGGCCAAATGGATGGGGCCGGGCTCTTTTCAGTGGTGCCCAGTGACAGGACAAGGGGCAATGGGCACAAACTGGAGCACAGGAAGTTCCAGACAAACTTAAGGAAAAACTTATTTACCGTGAGGGTGCTGGAGCCCTGGGACAGGCTGCCCAGAGAGGGTGTGGAGTCTCCATCTCTGGAGATGTTCAAAACCCACCTGGACACTTT